>NC_091752.1:46741665-47041665 GCF_043380555.1 Nothobranchius furzeri
AAGGTGAATGGAAAAGGTAAGAGCACCATACCCCACGGAGCTCCAGGACTGCACACAACCACTTCAGACATTCAGTTGTATGTACAGTTGAACTGTTGGTCAGCCAGACGTACTATGGCCTGCTGGTGAGGTAGTTGATGGTCCATGCAGTCCGATGATCATCCACTTCTGCACACCTCATCTGCTGCTGCAGTAGACACAGCTGGATGTGTTGAAAGCACTTAAGAAGTCGAAGAACATCATTCTCACAGTGTAGGATCAATGGGGCACTCAAACTCCTCCACCACGGCAAGGGGAAGATTCAAGGAGGAGAGGCCCAAAGTACTCAGATAAAATCTTCTTTTATATCATTTCAATCAATAAAACTGTGAGTTGCTGTCCCATGACTAGATTTTTAAACTTTTCCTGGGACTGCTTCTTTAATTAGAGAAGATTTGTGCTCTAGACCTTAGCATGTTTGCCTGCTGCTCTCACACGGATGTGTGTGAGAGCTTTCTGAACCAAACAGCGGATCCAACCAGCCTCACAACATAAAATCAGTAAATGAAATACTGCAGGCAGCAGGGAAGGCTGCAGTGTGTGCGTGTGCGTGTGCGTACACGTGTGCTTCCTTTTGCATGGTTTTCATTTTGGGTGGAGGTTTGCACAATAATTATGGCATCCCAAGCCGTGGTGACAATCCTGGCTGGCGAGCGCTGCACTGGCCTTCTTTCTCATGGCAGACAGAAATAACCTCACCTTTTGCTAGAACCAACATCCTCCTGGTCATTAAATCATCTTCAGTTAGAACATCATGTTAGTTTTCTGACTGAAATCGAGCAAACAAAGTGAAAACTTTTCTTCCACTTCCTCCATGGTAAAACGTTTTCTGCTCCACAGAAGTGAGTTGCATCGTTGTCTGCTGCAGCTCAGACTGAACAGAGACCGAGAGAACATATCACACATATGGTAAACACAGGAAGTAACACATCATTACATCCCAGATGAGATGCAGATTGGATCATCCTTGAGAACAAAGGCCTGAACAGATGGAGGTGAGCTGCTTTACAGCAAACAGCTGCTTTTACATCAGCAGATAGAAATCATAAAAGTGATGCTTTTTTCTGCATTTTAACAAGTCCTGGGGCTGAAAACAGCAGACCAGAGAGTTGGGTTTCTTCTTGAAACCTGTCAAAAGTAAACCTGTGCTGGGAGCCTTTTATAGCGGTACTTTAACAAAAACCTGGTTTTCAGTACAACTATCTGAACAATGCTTTTATCTGTACCTTCATTTTTAACTCTAACTTTAAGAGAGAAGTACTTAAGTGTTTATTTATACATATCACAGGATGGTTCATGTCTGCTCATATTCTCTGGTTCTTTCATTCGTGCTGGCGTGCTGCTCTGCTGTGGAGCTCATCACCTGTGCTTCAATGACGTCACCTTCAAAATTCTGTCACCCCCCCACCACACTCCACCCCACCCACCCCCACCGCCGGTCGCACACAGACTGTGTGAGTGAGCGTCCCCCAGTCAAGTGATGTGCAGCAGCAGGAAGAAAGAAGCTGTTTACTTTTTATTGGGAAAGCACCAACATTCGGTGATTTAGTGTTTTTGATCGGTACTGAAGAGGTACTAATTTTCAGTACCAATCCCTAAAGGCCCCAGATTCATATCAAATCAAATTCGCATGCACAAAGAGTGGCAAGGTATCTGGAGAAAATTAAACCAAGGACAGTGGTGCTGTATTCGGCCCACTAAAGATTTAATATTAAAAAAAAAAAGCTGAGGTGCAAGATTTGGAAAACTGTCACACATATATATGTGTCAAAGTCAAACTCACCATGTTTAAGCCCAGCGGGGTTTGTCAGGGACCCGGTGAAGCTGTCAGAGAAGCCCCGCCCCCCAGCTTCCCTCCTCTGGCTGAGCAAGGAGATGAAGGAACCCAGAGATGGGAACGGCTGCTTGGTTCCTCTACCCAGAACCTGCAACAGAAAGAACACCAATAAGAAGGATTTGTGAATGCTGAAAATGTTTTCTTTTTAATTTGACAAAACTAACATGACTCACTATTTTAAAAATTGTAAGAAAGAAATTCAGTCAGACACCAGAGTTCAGTTTTATAAACCAAGAATAGAACCTTAGGCTGCTAGCACTCAGCTTAACCCTCCCACTGTCTTTATGGGTGACCCCGCGAGGAAAGTTGACCATTGAGCAGGGTTGATGGTTTATCCCTTGAGGTCCACGTGGCAGGGGTGAGGTGGTGCTCACTTCTCACCCCTGCCACATGGACCCAAGGGATAAACCATCAACCCTGCTCAACAATCAACTTTCCTTGCGGGGTCACACCCATTAGGACAGTGGGAGGTTTAAGGCTCAGATAATCCCACAAGCAGATAGAACAGTTATTTGATACCTTATAATCACTTTTGAGTATTTTATAATTACTTAACCTCTTAAGCCCTAGGTCCTTTTACAGAGATTTTCTTGAAAAACACATGCCCAGAATGAATTTGAGTATATCTCATAAACTACAAGATTTATTAGAGCTGAGGTTAGACTCTAAAGTTTACTCTAAAATTCTAAAAAGCAGCACTTATGTCAAAGATTGAGAGTAACAAGATCTGGAACATAGCAGAAAGGAGAAAATAATCTGTTCCGCCTAAAAAAATTCCACTACCTAGTTGTAGCCTAAAACATCTAAAAATCTACAGAATAGGATCTGAACATTTGCTGATCCCAAATTCATGAAAAAGAAATTAAGTGTAGAGAAGTTAGAGAGGTTTTAGTTGATAGAAATCTAGGCGGACCTCAGCTTGGACCAATTTGGACATATTTGTACTGAATTAATTGTAAATTGGGGTGTCTGGTCATTTTTAAAGTTTTTAAACAAGTTTGGGACCAGAAGTTCTGGTCAAAGCTGACTGATAGATCCACCTCCCATTTTTCAATAGGGATTACTATTCTAATGTCTATTTTGGACATTGTCTTATATACTTTAGACAGTAGTTTGGGGGGTTTGAGATTATAAAAGTCTAATACCCTTGGTGGTGTTTTTAATTCTACTTTATTGAGCTTAATTTTTTGTTTAACTACAGATTTAATTTGGTGATATTCTAAAAAGCTATTCTTATCCATTCCAAATTGAGAGACTATTCTATTAAATGGGATGAAGTCCAATCCTTCATATATTTGTTCCAGGTATAGGATTCCTTTACTTTCCCAGTCCGGAAGGTTCATCATTTTGTTATTTTGCAAAATATCAGGATTCTTCCAGATGGGTGTGCGTCTGCATGGTACTAGTGAAGACTCTGTCATTTTTAGATACTCCCACCATGCTGTCAGAGAGGTGCTGATACTAATACTTTTGAAGCCTTCTTATTTTATTATGCTGAAGCTAATAAATGGTAAGTCTGAAAGATGTATCGTATTGTAAAGTGTCTGTTATATATATATATATATATATATATATATATATATATATATATATATATATATATATATATATATATATATATATATATATATATAACCAAGACTCATCTAGTGGGTTATCATTCATACTTCCCTGCTCCGTGTGTATTTCTTATATTTTTCTGTCGAACTGTGAATAGTTTTGCAATTGTTTTGTACTTTTACGTAAACGCTTATATAATTGTCAGTATGAATGAGGAGTCAGATTTGAAAGGTTTGAAGGCTGGTGGGCTCTGATGAGACCACAATTGTCCTTCTCTTTTTCTGTTAAAGAAAGAGTACATCAGCCCAGACTAGTGGGGGGTTTGTGGCGTAAGTGGAAGACAGAGAGCTTCATCCCTAAGAATGATAAGTTGTGTGATATGAACCTGGCTATGTTTGAGTTTGAAATGCCTCTGAGGGACAAACACAACCAGGTTGTAGTGGACGCAGTGAATAAGTTGAGTTTTGTGGCAAAGAGAAAGAATGAGAATAAGCTTCAGGAGTTAGATGATGAGAGACTGCATGTGCATTTAATCACAACAGCCGCAAAACTTGTTTCTGATGGCATCCGCAGTAAAAAACAAAATCACACAGAATCTGTTGATTATGTACACAGTACACACAGCTGAAAGTAAAGCCCTGCTGCTGCTAGACACACACTGGAGGGGTCTGCAACTCCTTCTGCTCCACCGTATCCCCTTCCCCCTCCCTACAGTCATGACAGCTCTGCAGGACGTGAGCCTGCACAAGCTCCTGTGTTCCAGGTCACTGGAGGCCTAACTGAGGCTCAACAGGTCGTTTCACCCACACCTGAGCAGTACCAAGTGTTAATTGACTTCAAATTGAGCCTTTAGAAACTTACTTAATTTTATTGGTAGATCCTCCTAGTGATTTAGACTATTTGGATTGTGGGCCCCGAAAGTAATTGATTTCTATCATTTGCTTGTTAAGGCCCATTCTAGAACCGCATAAAAATCCATTCATGATTGTCGATTATGGTTAAATTTAATTTCTTTTTCATATTAACATATTGGAAGAATGTTTCATCTATTTGGGGCTTGATTATAAATTTGACTCACAAGTTATATTATGATTGACTCATGCGTATTGTGTCAGTTTTCTCCTCAGTTCCCTTCAATTGGACCTGTATCAAAGGAAGACTGTCCTCCTACAGATGGAGACACCAAATGGTCCTTCTAAAGGTCATCAGAGGAAAGTGGGCAGAGCCGAGGTGGAGAGGACTAGTGTTTTCTGTTTTCATCTCTCTCTTGTTAGTCTGCTCTATTCTTGTTTTCTGTGGCTGTTGCTGTCTTCCTCTTGTCAGGTCCCGTTGCATGAGGTACATAACCACCACCGTGGAGGGTTTGTCTCAAGTCTCAATGGCTCTGATACCTGATGAATTGTTGGATGATGAATTTCTTTCTGTTTCAGCTTCTGTTTATCCTTCCTTGGACCCAGAGGGGTTCATCTCAACTAATGATGAGTATATGGAGATGATGGAGTCACGCTGATTTCATCACCTTTTGTTGGTCCCTAGTGTAATAGTGACCAAAATGGTAATTGTTAGGCTATAGCTCCTGCTAGCACTCAGCTTAAGGCTCAGATAATAACACAAGGAGATAAAATAGTTATTTGATATTTTATAGTTATTTAAGATTGATAAGTTTGGCTGATTTCGTATTTACACAATGCAATAAGGAATGCTGACTCTGTGACTCAATCATTTAATCAAAGTATTAAAGGCCTTTTATTCTGGAGTCTCCTATTTTATATAAGTGAATAGAGAATGCCTATTCTTGCATGCTATATAATGAAACCACCATTATTTACTCACCATGATTAGACAACTAATGCTTCACATAAGCATCCGTTAAAACACCTTTGACATATTATTATTAAAGCTGCTAATATGGTCACACCTTAAGGTTAAAGAAAAATACATGTTTAAAGGCTGCATGAGAAGTTACACTCTTGAACTCAGCAGCAAGGACCACTAGAGCATTACATGAGTTAATGGTGAGGTCAAAGTGCACAAAGAGATGGGCACCAGACCCCAGAAGGGACTGAGAGCCCCGATTAGGGCCGAGTGTCTCAGTTGGAAAAGAGCAATAAATAAAAGTAAGTGTGTTTTTTGTGCTGACATGATATTTGGCAGACTGCCTGGAAATTAGGTGATTTTCATCCTATAGAGAGACGGACACCAGCGGACCAATGGGAAGAGACCACATTTGCATAGTTCCTTAGTGATTGTAATAAAGCCCTGGGTCAGGAGACAGGCTTCAGTCGAACTCCCAAAGAGTCCTCTGAAGGTGATGTACTGTGGTCAGGGACTTAGACGGTGATCGACCCAGGATCCTGTAAACTGTTATCATTTTCTGTGGCTTAGAAATAAATTGTCAGGATTTAACTTTGAACAACTGTTTTCATTGTTGTTCATTGTTTTTTATTATTCACTACTCTGCCCAATCTTTTCCAGCTCAGCCTTGTTATTCACAGAGCTTCACAATAATTACATGGGCATACAAAGAACAAAACCAGTTCCTCATGGGTTTACACAGAACAGGACCAGTTCTACGTGATGCTTGTGCAGATAGAGTTTATCAGTGTGGAAGACCCAGCAGGTTTCATCACCACACATCAGGCTATGTTCTTCTTGTGGGAATTGTCTTGAAGTTGAAGAATTCCAACCCAGGAAGTGAGTCTTAAATAGCTATTAAGATGTTGGATAGCTGAAACAGTCAAAGAAGGGAAATTCCCAACACCCTATTACTTAGTAAACATAATGATAAAATACAAACTGTAGAAATAGTAATTAAAATAAACTAAAAAATAAGTGTCCAACACTCGCAGAGATAATTATGATTTTACATAAAATATAATCCACTGAACAGCAAAAAGAGAAAAATTGTGTTAAACGCTACATGGTTCTGTTCAGGCTGCAATAAGTTTAATGGAGGAATGGTAACTGAAGAATCGCTTTAGAGGTGGGTAACAATAAGGTGCCTGCAAGGCCCTAATTATAAACAAGAGTGAGTTTTAGTTTTGTCTCTGATACCAGGCATCTCCAGGCTCCTGAGGGGACTAAAACTGCCTCTCCAAACTTTCACATATTGTTTTCTGAGCAGACACTGATCCAGACTCTCGGCTGCATGAACAGACAGTGACAACATCACCAAAACTACACACACAACCTCAACATTCACTAAAGCATTTACCAGCCTCAACATCAGCAGTTCACAGCTTGTGTCTCAGTGAGCTGCGGGACGAGAAGGAGGAGGAGAGGAAGGATGGACAGAAAGAAGATTTCAGGATATATAGAGGGAAAGAAGGGGGGTTGGCAATGAAAAGTTGGAGAAAGAGAGGAAAATAGCAGGAGGACAAGAAGATCAGGGAGGAAAAGAAGGATCTGGAAAAGAGAAGATGAATTCAGATTAAAAAAAGGGGGGAAGTGAGAAAAAAACACAGAGGAAAATATAAAAGACATGAAGAACTGGAAATGAAAGAAAATCTGGATGAAGGGGAGATGAGAAGTGGAGGGAGAACAGCCGCTGCTTCCACCAGACTTGAACACAGAGACACAAAATGAGCAAAGTTGTGTTCAGGAGCCAAACATCACCAAGAAAAATCATGATAAACCTTCAAAGACATCTAGAAAGTATACCAATAAATTAGTGTAGAAAACCCAATTATCACGATGAAACACCTGAAATATTACGATGGTGAAAATGGTTAATGGCTTGTGATTATCTGGGGTTCTTCAGTACCACAAGTTCCAGCTAGGGTCCTAAAACTCCCAACACAGTCTTCCACACACACACACCGAACCACCGGGAAGTGTCACGCCCAAGGACACGATGTCCATGACAGACTGAGCCGTTATGAGATGGGTCTTCCCACCATAAAATATTGAGATGAATTGTGGAAAGTGTCAATATGAAACACCCATCGAGATAAAACATCAAAATATCAAGCTAAAGCACCAGAAATAACAAGATTAAAAACCAAAAATGTAAAAGAATTCAGCAACAACATGGGCCCAGACCATGGTGCCAGATGTCTTCCTGAAAATCCAGGATGAGCAGGTTATAGGGAGCAAAGGTCACGCCCATCTACTTCCAAACCACGGGTCCCGGGAAATAAGGAAAAATGAATGCATGTCCGTAGGGCTGTAAAAGCTCTTTTCTGTTCCCATTTGTTAAATGCAATGGATTTAACACAATCGTGAATTATAAAGGCACATTCTGATGCCAAAAACGCTTATTTTTGAACAGGGGCAAAAGTTATTTTAGTTTTGGTGTGAAAAGACGTCCAGGACTACAAATTGACATCATCAAACCAGACACGGGAAGAGGAGAAAATGAGGTTAGCGAGCTTCACATCCTTCTTCCATCAATGGGCTTTTCCTTCCCTGATGGCACAGGAATATTCCAAGATGACAATGCCAGGATTTATCAACCTCATAGAGTGAAAGCTGGGATCTGGTCACCCTGTTTGCATGTTTGACCCCGACGTAGCTGCACCGTTACAGCTTCCTAATGCACAAAATGAGCATTTTCGGGAGGGGTGGGACAGCACGCTGGGGGGACTGTGGATGGCTGATGTTTATTAGAAGACAGGCAGATGGTTTTTCAGAAATCTTGGAGATTTCGACTAATAAAGGACAAGAAAAACTGCCAGTACTCATTGTACCCTGGGAAAAGTCCCGGCACTAAAGAACTGGACGTCACAAAAGATTGGGTGTGAATGGGTGAATGACTGATTGTGTTGTAAAGTGCCTTGGGGGGTTATGAGACTTTAGAAAGCACTATATCAAATACAGGCCATTTACCATTTTACCCAAGGATTTAATCACCGGAGGGAGGGCCATCAAAAGCAGAGGGGGGGGATCCCCCCCCCCCCCCCCCATGGCTCACCCTGGGGATGTGTATGACTAGCTCTGGAGGAGAAAATGTAAATTTCTTGTATTTATAAATATAATTTGTCATGTTTTGACACTTGAAAATAAAAAGAGCCAAAACTGGAAAAACTAATAAACCGACCACATTAAAACTCCTAAAGTTTTGTGGTTTTATCAAAATGACATATATTATGAGAGTGGAATGGTTCTGGAATCAGATGATGAAGCACCAGATTTCCTTCTGGTTGTGCAGGTTTTCAGCTCGTTCTCCAGAACCTCCTCCAGACCACATTCAGCCTGAAGATTCTGCAGAAGGATGAAAACCAGACTGAAGCTCCAGAAGAGGTCCTGCGGCTTGTTTACGGCCTTTCCAGGCCTGAGCAGGGTGACAGACTGTGTATCGGTCAGAACCATCTGATGTGCACATTCCTGCTCCCTGACACAACGGAGATGACATCATCCGACCACCTCTCTGCTCTGAGGTGACACGGGCAACCAGAGTGAAGCTGGGATTACGTCAGCAGCTCCACTTGAGTCATTATGTAAAACAAAAACTTCACTTTCTCCAAAAGGAGAGAAAACAACTGGCTCTCTGCCAGAACTCAACCAAAAGCAGCAAATAACCCAGTCCAAACAGCAAGATCTGAGCTCAGATGGAGGAGTCTTCTGTCCTCCACAGGCTCGTGTAATTATGTGTTGCATTTTGGGTTTCTGTGGATCAAATCAGCAGGAAAAAAAACGTGAGGAAGATAACCCAGAAACAAAATTATAAACGATGGGGCTCACATTCTAATCACGGGGCTGCTGGTTGGAAAACAAGAACTTTCATTATTTTATGAAGCTTTTTTATTTCTAACTGGTGCTTTCTGCCCATCAGATCAGCAGGATTCATTTACTCACAGCTGGAGGGGAGCTGTTGTGGATGGGTGGAAGTCTGGCTCGCTCCCTCTCAACTCCTGACAGAGCAGAATGTTCTCCATCCATCCTCCCGGTGAAAGAGTGGAAAACTTGTTCTTTTTTTCTTTCTGAGGACTCACTCGTCCACCTCCTCCGTGCTCCTGCTGCTCATGTTCTCACAGCTGCTGCCAGACTTCCTGCTTCACTTTTAGAGATCAATCAGGGAGATTCACATCCTTAAAGTAACGGACTGAACTCTGCCTTCGTCGTCGGACAGGTGGGTTCTCCGTTACGCACACTTCGTGACGCACAAACGTCTCCAAAAGCTGCGCGTTAAAGTCTTCTTCGGACGCGTGCGGAGAGTGCGGAGTTGCGCTGGTTCCAGGAGTTTACGCGCTTCTTCTGCGCTTCTTTCTCTGCTTCTCTGCGTAGTCTGATGGGGAGGCAGCGCTGCTACGGGCCGGCGCCATGTTTGGAAGGAGAACTGGAGGAGAAGGAGGAGGAGGAGGCGCCTGGAAAATAAAGCGTCACACTCGAACGCGCACACGCACGTTAGAACAAGGAAGAGATGTCAGACAGGTCAATACGGAAAAAAATACAACATCTGGATGGAACTGAAGGTCCTTCAATTTTGTGTTGGACGATAAATTATTAAAGCTCATAAAATTACCAACATCCCATAATGATAATAAACAATAAATCGGTACAGGTGATGATTATAAAGCACCAACTTTATTACTATACAGTTATTCACAGTTAGCTCCCCCTAAAAATAGAGCACAGACATCCTCACATCATTTTTCTGAAAAATCAATCTTATTATTGAATATTTTAACATAAATTAAAACATTAATGTCTGTAGATATGGAAGCTTAACAGGCAGTGGCCTACCAAAATAAAAGCAGGGTGAAGGGATCCTTTCTAAAGCTTATTCAGTTGGTGGCGTACATATCTGGATTTCACCTGCAGCAAATGTGAGGATAGGTATCTTCTTATTTTTCTTGGAGTAAATAAACCCTGAGGCGTTGTTTCACCATGGGAGACAGAAAGTAGGGAGTAATGGCAGCTTTATTTGCTCGGCTCAATTTATACACAGAGGCAACTTCTTGTAGGCCCTACATCACGCTTCAGTCTAAGATCTGGGCAGCGGACCAACTTCCAGAGCGATAGATAGATAGATAGATAGATAGATAGATAGATAGATAGATAGATAGATGATAGATGATAGATAGATAGATAGATAGAGAGAGAGAGAGAGAGAGAGAGAGAGAGAGAGAGAGAGAGAGAGAGAGAGAGAGAGAGAGAGAGAGAGAGAGAGAGAGAGAGAGAGAGAGAGAGAGAGAGAGAGAGCGTGCGTGTGTGTGTGACTGAGCTTTTAGTTCGGGTGAGTTTAGGTTAGGGTTAGGCACAGTGGAGTCATTAAAATTAATGAGAGTCAATGGATGTCCACACATACATATTGCTGGGTTTCACATGATGTTGCATCTACGTCACAAAATGCAGATGGGGGTCCGGAAGTAGACAGTGCTGCACAAAACCCCATTTACTTTGGTGACTGGACATTAAAATGCTGAAATTCTATGCGATCTAAGGTTATTAGCCACCAATCTCTTATCAAGACAAAGACAAGTCCCAAATGTAGCAAAGGGACATAGGACTTAATTTTAAAAAATGTACTGAAAGAAGACAGCAGATGTGGATCAATAACCTATGGCTTAAAACAGGAGCTTAAACAGACAGTGCTGGAGTTTGCAGCAATCGCTTTCTAACAGGTATGAGGTGATTGAGTGTTTTATTAAACAGTTGCTTAGAAACAGCCATAAAAACATCAGGTTAACAGTTTTATATTGTTTTCACGTGTCCTCACTGCAAATAGCTGTCAGAGTGCTAATGTTTTTAGCAGTTAGCTTATTGTTGTAACATGGCGTTTATACCGTATTAAAATCAAACAAACAGAAATTTGTATTTAAAAGGCATAAAAGTTAGGTACAAGTAGACACACTGATTGTTAGCATTAGCAATAGCATTATCATCATGAGTAGTTAATGTAAAAATAGCACAACTCACTACTTACCTGAGCAAAAACAAGATGATCATAATTTAAAGCTTCTCCGGATCACCAAAAGGTTAACCAACCTAGGCTTCCAGGCTTGTAAAAGACTTTCGTTTGATTTGCAGTGTAATATGAGGCATACCAACACATTCTCAATCCAGCGCATCAAAAACAAACACTTGGTCAGCCACCCTCCGCGTCAGACCCCTGACTCCAAAAGTGCCCTTTTTCGTCACTTATGTGCGAAAAGGGTTTTTTCCCTTTTCTGACAGCAGATCCCAATGCAGCGTAAAGCTTGGTTTACGCTTGACGCATTTACTTAACGCTTGGTGATGCGGCTCGTTCATGCGGCTTGTCTCTGCGCTGAGCCAATATTCTCCTAAACTGTAGGGGGCAGCATGGAGCTCTACGGCATGCATCCAACACTACACCATAGTAGAAGTAGAAATTACTGTTGTTTATAACAGTTGTTAATGAAAGTTGAGAGCCAACTCAGCTCTTTTAGAATTGGTGGAGTGTTCTTGTTTAAACCAGGATCACCACTTGCTCCCCTTCCTTGCCTTCACATATCGGTCCCTCATGTTTTTCCAGCATTTTTTAACAGTGTCCTCATCTTTTCCAACAGTGAAAGCTATTTCTCTCCAAGAATTATTAACAAGATGTTGATCACAGTGATCTTTGAGAGCTGAGTCATACAAATGTCTGTATTTACGAACTCTGCCATAACTAGTTCTTGCCAGTCCGCCATGTTTTTCCATGTTTGAACGTCCGCGTGGTTAGAAAATTTCCTAGGTGCGCGGTGCGAAAATTTTGGGCCATGCGGAGGCCAGGTGGAGGGGTGTGGTTGTTAAAATGATGCAATTTTGCCGCGCGGAGCTGTGCGAACCTCGCGGACGCGTCAAGCATTAACCAACCTTAAAACTGACGTGATGGGATACCCGCTACTGTTGCACCCCCAATGCAGCGTAAAACTGACGCAACGGGATGTCCGCAGCCAGGGCACCAAACAAGCTCATTGTACCTCACCCTAACCTTATCCTCTTGTTATTTAACCTTCCCCTCACCCCTATCCTAACCTTAACCATCTTGCTAGCTAACACGTTAGTGATGTGTCGGTGGCTCTAAAAGCCGGCTCTACGAAGTGAGCAGCGGGATCCGCCTCGTCATTGGTCAGGTTTGGACCGAGGCAAGGAGAGGGGGAGGTTTCAACTACCAAGGTGGAGGTTAAAGGTAGAAGGTATTTGTAACCTCCCCCTCGCCAGATGTATGTTCTATCGTTCCCCTTGGGTGGCAGATACGAAAATTCAGTCAGAATGCAGTGAGAGTAACATTTTAGGTAGCAAGAGGGTTACGGTTAGGATGAGGGTGAGGGGAAGGTTATAAATAGCAAACCGTTAAGGTTTAGGTGCAGTTAAATGAGCTGGTTCGGCGCTGCATCAGCGGACATCCCATCGTGTCAGTTTTACGCTGCATTGGGATCTGCAGTCAGAAAAGATAAAAACTCCTTTTCGCACTTAAGTGACGAAAAAGGGCCCTTTTGGAGTCAGGGGTCTGACGCGGAGGGTGGCTGATCAAGCGTTTGTTTTTGACGCGCTGGGAGTGAGAATATGTTGGGCATACAGCAAGAACTTGCTTTGCCGATCGCTTCAGCGCTGTCAGACTGCTAATGTTTGTAGCAGTTAGCTTAGTGTTGTAACGTGGCATTTATACCTAATTAAAATCAAACAAAAATACCAGAAATTTAGATTTAAAAATGCATAAAAAGTTAGTTACAAGTAGGTCCCAGCACATACTGATCGTTAGCGTTAGCGATAGCATTAATATCATGAGTAATGTACCTGGGCAAAAACAAGACGATCATCATTTAAAGTTTCTCCGGATCACTAAAAGGTTAACCAACCTGAAAATAAGTAGATGTTAGCTTCCAGGCTTGTGAATGCTTTAGTTTGGTTTGCAGTGTAATATGAGGGAGGCAGCACAAGGTAGTTTGTTGTCGATCGCTTCAGCGCTGGTTAAATCCTTCAGTGTATGAAGATGTCGCGTCTGTGCTAGCTCATTTAAAGCCATTGTAAACTCCTTTTGATCCATCGCGCTGTGTTGTATGTCTGTGTTTCGTTGCAGAGCGAAACAATTCCTGTCCCTCATTTGAATTTTGCGCGGCTGCAGACGTCACATGAGTGAACCCCAACTATACACATACATACGTGTGTGCGTGTGTGTGTGTGTGTGTGTGTGTACTTGTACAGCTACCCTACCTAAGACCAGAAATGGCATATTCACTAATCTTCGGAAGACCGTTGGTCCGTGTTTGGACCAAAACCCGGTTCTAACACGGTGCACTCCCTCTTTTGGGCATAGGAGTGAGGTTTATACATAAGATGTGAATTGAGTTATTGTTACTTAACTTTAGAAACACACTGGTTAGGGTTTAGGTTAGGTATAAGTGCAGTTACTAAAATGAATGGAAGTCAATACAAAGTCCTAATAAGGATAGAAATACAAGATTGTGTGTGTGTGTGTGTGTGTGTGTGTGTGTGTGTGTGTGTGTGTGTGTGTGTGTGTGTGTGTGTGTGTGTGTGTGCCTAACCCTAAAAAGTTCATCATGTCCCCCTGAAGATAACCTCTGCTTCTCTTCTCCAGCTGGATGTTAAAGCTGAAGTTTCAACATAATCATCTCTGATTTAGATTTCACCAGAATAAAGTAAAACGTATTGAAGTTAAACAAAAAATCTAAACCAGCGTTACCTTTATTCGACTTGAATTGATTTTCCCATCTGAAGGTGTTAAAAGCAGCAGCTGTGAGCCGGTTCTGTCCGGCTGGGTGTGTTTTGGAGCTGAAGCTGGGTTCAGCAGGAGAAAACTGGTGTTGTTGGAATCCAGATGTGTTTTGCATCAGTTCAGAGGTTTTTACAGCTTCTGGGTCTCAAACATTGTCTCTGGTCTCACTGCAGTTTCTGACACTTTGTGTAAAAACACCAGAACAGTTCTACCAGAACCAAGAGGTTATGATTTAAATCTTCTTGTTTTTTTGGCTCCTTGGACGATGGAGGGACTGTTGCATTACAGGAGAGTTATGTAACAGCAGATGTGGCTGAATGGTGACTATTGAGCCAGATTTAGTTTTCACCTTTAACCTCCATAAAGTTCTCTTTCAGACTCAGAAAACAAACACCCTCTGTTCTAATGAACCCACATTCCAGGGAAATTGGCACAATATTTTTTAAAAATGTCACAATAGTTTAAATGTTCTTTTTAATGTTTATTTAGCAATCAAAGTGCTGCATTAAGATAAGTGTGATGGTTGGAATAATCCCTGGTTCAGATCACCTGTTTATATTTGTAATCTGAAGATTATATACAAATCAACTAATATTGACACAACAGCTATATCTATCCAAATGTGGATATTTCTGATGCTAAACCTTGTAAACAATGACTTGTAAAGAAAAGGGACAGAAACTGAGAATGAAACAAGAAAGAAAAAGTAGAAAAAATGTGTTTATCTAACGCATCTCAGGCTAACTTCCAAAGCCTTTCACAAGGACAAGTATATAATATAATAAAATGAAATAAAAATAACACTGATTAATTAAAAATGATTAAAACATCATAAAAATGGGATTGTGATTACAAAAAACACGACAACCATTCTACAATGTCAGATTCCTGTTGGGTGTTGTAGTACCAGTTATGTGACTCAGCTGTTTTTCCACAGAAATAATTATTTAATGGGTAAAATAATTTGTGGATGAGGAACATGTGTGGGTAACTGAGATCGTCAATGTTGCAGTTCCCCCGTTCTACCACTAGATGCTGTTCCCACACATGGTCTGAAGTTTTCTTACAGTACTTGGGAACATTTCCAGTTACAAAATGATGAATATACACAATGAGTAAATTATTTCCTACACACAATAAACACACGGATCTGTTCATAAGTACAGCTGATGAATGAGGCCCCAGATCTGATTTCATCTGAAGCACCGGAGCTGTAGTTTCACCCTCCTGTCTGCATGAAGAAAGCTACAATAATGATGCTGGTAGGCTAAAACCACCCACTGATGGGGGCTGACAGATGGAATAGAACCAACATCTGGAAGAGCCACAATCCTCTTCTACACACACAAACACACACGCGCACACACACACACACACGCACGCGCACGACTTTCCTCGGAAACCAAGAACGAAGTGGGGGAAAGGTTATTATAGTTCAGCTGAGATCCAGAGAGAGACAGGAAGGGGGTGGGCATTGCACACACACTCTTCCTACACATGATGGTGGACTCGTCCTGAACACCTTAGTTCTGATGTGTGAGCAGAACTGAGAAATGATTTCAACTTCTAAAGCTGCTGCAAGAAAGATAAACAGAATAAATGAGCAATTTTCTCTTTTTGTTGGGAAGTTAAGGAGGAAAAAAGATGCTGTTTACAGTTTTTCCACAACACAGTTCCTCATTCGTGTCGTCTGACACAATGTCTGCAACATGTAACTGATGCACCAACTTCCTGAACCAATTCTGCTAAACAACCACGATCTCTGCTTCACACCTACATTGCAGTTGAAAAACACACCTTAATCATAAAACTACACACAGTTCTTTGCTTTTGGCACAATTGTCATGAAGAAAATCTCTTGTTTTCACAACAAACACAGTCATTAAAACTGTAAAGTCAGTGGCCCTACTTTACAAATTAATTTATCAAAAGGGAAAAAACCTGTCACACATAATTACAATTAAGAAATAAGAGCGGCAATTTCCAACCATGGTGTCATCCATCACCATACTACCCCTGGCCCCTACAACACCACCCATCTGATCACATTCCCGGACATCCTACACACACTCCTTCCACCAGATCAGATAGATGGCCCAGAGCAGCTCTGGTTTGTGATTGGTTCACTGCCCACCCACGATTTTTAGTTGTTTATCTCTATTCATATTCTCGATTCCTCAACCCTATTGAGGAATTTTTATCTGAATGGAGATGGAAGTGTATGACTCAAATCCACACACCCCTTCTCCAAGCTATGGAAGAAACATGTGGAGATATAACAGTTGATGTTATTCATGGCTGGATTGGCCAAACGAAGAAAAATTTCTCCCGCTGCAGTCCCAGACCTTAACAGCCCAGGAACTTCAGTAACTCAAATGATTTAATTGTTTTACTGTAAGCATCAGATGGTGTGTTTTTACTGTGTGTATATTTACAGTCTTAGAATGTTTTACTGTTTTATGTGAGTGTGAACGATGATGTTGAACTCTGCCGAGTTTTGGTGTCAGACAAATAAAATGTTCTATTTAATTTTACATGGTAAGGAAGCACATTGCTTATGATGTAGATGAGGCGCAGTGGCCAGATGGAAACAGGAGAGAGGATGCAGCATATCTATTTATTTTGTTTGCTTGTTTAGACTAAACTGTCTGTATTCAGTAAATTCCTCTGTATATGTAAAATACATTTGGTAACAGGTATTTGTGTGTTTGCTATAGAACCATTCTGAAATCTTTCATGTACAATGCACTTATGTAGGCCTATGTCTGTAGTACAGTAAGTGTAACACTGAACACAAAAAGGCTGACAGTAAGTCATTATGATGACTAAAGAAGAAGAGGTCATAGTTTTTTTTACATTAAATGGTAAATGGCCTGTATTTGATATAGCGTCTTCTAGAGTCCTGGAACCCCACAATGTGCTTTAACACAATCAGTCATTCACCCATTCACACACACATTCCCACCCTGGTGGGGATTTTCTACGATGTAGGCAGAGCACAACACAGGGCACTTCAATGTAGACACAACAAAATGGCGTCTAATGTAAATCAATAAAGAAAAAGAAACCTATCAGTATGAGTACCTGCATGTACTATGTGAAGAAACTATGTGAATAGCCTTTAAGTGAAGAAATGGATGCAATACGCTACGTTTACTGGGAAAAAAAGTGGCGCGAAAAGAATAAATTTAATAAAACCCTATACTGCCTATGGGAGAGAAACAGAATCACTTTAATAAGCAAAACTATAATCAAAATGGAGGGCAAAAATGGTTGTAGCCCATAATGGTAAATTAGCAAAGTTAATCATAAAGTTTTCAAACTTAATCACTGTAGTAAAATTCTATAAAAAGATTGATATATGAGTGTCAAAGAGCACTAACAATGTAAATCAGTGAAGTTAGTAATCAACCTACATGTGATTGTACCCATAAGGAATTAAGATTAGTGAAAATAAAACTAATTTGGATAACAGTAATATGTGGACTAAACCCATCTACTGTTAACTAACTGATTACCTGACTTCAGGAACCCACAGCATGTTCATCTCAAATCACTCAAGTCTGCACGTCATGTATAAACAGGAAAGACAACCATGCACACACACAAACATGGACAAACTTGTGTAACTCGAGACAGAGAACCATGGAACCGACGTGGCGCAAAATCACCCCCCTTGTCAGCCACCTAGACAAGGGAACCTGTTTGTTGAGTAGGTGCTGTTGCAGGGTCGGATGATCCCTTTAGCCAAGAGGCTTTCAATGATTTCCTGGACTGGTCCGTGGGACGCCAGGGGAATCTTGTACTGACGCACAAAAGTCACCGCAGCGTGTGGCAGTGTAGGAATCCTGACTTCATGGATAGTGGTTAGACCACAGTCCAAGCAGTCAAGTGAAAGAAAATCTTTGTATTTCAACAAAAGTTGTCGTAGTTTGTCTCGCTCAACATCGTTGATAAGAGCATCTGCTTGGTCCACGACCTGTTCAATCTGAGAGAAAACATCAGTGGGAATCTCTGATGGCGTTGAGCCCGGCAGTGAGCATGCGGTTCCCCCACGCTCAGGACCACTTACCACAAGGCAGTGTGAGTCGGGGAAAGACGGTGGAATGAACGGTCGAGGTTTTCTAACACCTGCCCTCAGTTCCCCTTCTCCAAGATCGATAAAAGCTTCAAAGCGCTTCAAAAGATTGACGCCAATGAGCAAAGGCATGGTTCCACTCTCACAGATGTACACGGGGTGTGACAAACTCATAGGACTGATCGTGAATTGGAGCAGAGTCTTAGAAGACAAGAGCACTGTAGAGGGAGAGAAGACACGGATAGTTAATGCACAAGGGATCAGTTCTGGAGGGCGTACGCCTCCACCTACATCCAGGCAGACGCAGTCGAAAAGAGACTTGCTCATGATTGTAAAATCTGAACCAGTATCTAAAAGTGCATTGCAGGGATGTCCGTGTTGCAATATGACAGATACTGTGGGCTTACCACCCCTCCCCTGAGGCAGGAGAGGTCCCAACAGTAGTTTGTCAGGCTCGACACCAGGGGGCGCCGGGCCACTGTCCGTGGAGGTTGTACTTATTATCAGTGTGGATGGAGCGATATGGGACATGTTGTGTGTTTCCTGTAGTTCAGAGCCAATTAGTGCATCTGGTTGCAGCACTTCCATCTTATCTGGAGGCAAATCAGCAGAGCACAGGGTTAGAGCCCCTCCCACATGGGGGGCACGCTTGTGTACGTACGATTTCTCTATAGGAGCATCCAATAATGAGTGTGAGGGGCCACAGGTCTGCCCCAAAAGATGTGTAGAAGATGGAGTGACTTCCAAGCCCCAGAGATCCAGAAGCTGCCCCAGAGTGCAGGGACCCCAGGGAGACTGTAACCAGAGAAGCACCAATCACCTCTCGAGAGGCACAGAGGATTGCCCTGGGGGCCACAACCGGCAGCCGGCAGAGTCCCGGGGAGATATCAATGGCAAGCCCATAGGCCCCCACCCCAAGTGACCCCCCCCCCCCCCCCAACTTCCCCCCACAGCCCTCTGTGTCTTAGTGCAGTTTAAAATTGGAAGTGGGCACCGGCACTTGGGATGAGGCTGAAAGATCCCCTTGTCAAATGGCGTTGAGTGTGCTCACTCCCAAGGCCCAAAGTGTGTGTTTGCGTGGAATGTCATGGGTGGAAGTGTTTAATGTGCAAATAAAAATGGGGGGCAGGCTGCCAAAAGTGTTTCAATTGGGACATCATCCAGGTTTCCCAGCAAACAAAAAGTGGGGGAAGTCGGGATATGTTTATATTTGGGATATTTTAATTATTTTAAAAATATTTTTATAATAACATTTTTGGTTTTTGTGAAGCGCCTTGTGATTTCTATCTTGAGAGGCGCCATATAAAAGATTGTTTTCTTTCTTTCTTTCTTGTTTTCTTTCTTTCTTCTTTCTTTCTGATTTCCAGGCTGAAACTGGTGAAAGATCTTCAGACTCAAGGTCCCACTCGACCTAGGGGCAGTATGGATGTTGAGCAGTGGCTGCTGAGTTTGTTTGCAGCGGGTTGGCTCTTGCTAAAGATGATTTACTCACCAGACAAGCCGATCACTCTGAGATGTAATTCTAAGGAGGCCAGGGCATCTACGTATTTGTACTTCAGTTGAGGGCTTTGGATGCTATGTAGGCGGGTACCACCGACCCAGTATGATTGTGTTGGTGATTGTTAGAAAGAAGTCGGGGATCTAAGGATCTGCAGTGATTTCCACTGGATTAATACCCACAGTGTTAAAGATGCTTACCCGCTCCCGCATCCAGCAGGTGCGCTGACGGCCCTGGGTGGCAGTGCCCTCTTCTCAACAATGGTCTTGACCTCCGGCTACTACAATTTTCAGGTGAAGGAGGCTGACTGTGAGTACACTGCCTTTTTATCACTGTTTGGATTGTATGAGTACAATAGAATGCCTCAAGGACTTTATTACAGCCCAGCAACATTCTTGAGGATGATGTTGAACATCTTCGGTGATCAGAATTTCACGAGCTTGCTATGTCATCTGGATGATTTCTTGGTGTTTGCTCCGACTGAGGACTTGATGCTTGAGCAGTTACACATGGTCTTCCAAAGGCTCCAACCTTATGTTTGTGCCAAAAAAATGCCACTTTCTGAGAAGGTCAGTAAAGTTCCTTGGCCATATCATTTGCGCTGATGGTATTCAGTCTGACCCAAACAAGGTGGCTGCCCTCAATTTACGAAATTAGATGGATCTCACGGAGAATGGCACAAATATCCCTTCACAGCAGAAGATTCACTCCTTTCCAGGGATGGTTGTTTATTAGCAACAGTTTATCGAAAACTGCTCTACTACAGCCAGACCACTATTCCAGTTAACCTCAGACTCCAAGTGCCCTCATGGAGTTGGGAAGAAACATTGTCAGGCTCGTAGACGACTCTGTGCTGAGGATTGGACTCCTGAATGTAGTGAAGCTTGTGCTAGCCCACCCAAACTTTAGTGAGCCCTATTTGCAGTCAGTGGATGTTACTTGCCTCTATGGGTTCGTATTTTTTGTGAGGAGACTTGTTTTTAGCTCGCCCACTCCAGAAGACACCATCATTCATCCTCTGGGGACCTGGACGGATATTGGGAGCCCACATCTCTTCCTGTTGGATCCGCCTGGGTTGCTACGCAACAGACTCACAACTTCCTGTTGGGCCGCCGAGTTTGGCCGCCACTTCAGCTGTGGACAATCGGGATGATTATGCTTCTGGATTAAAAGGGACGCTTCATCCAGCAGTACGGGGGGAGCTGCTTTGAACAGTGAGCTGTCTCTCCCTTGCTGGGTCTGTGTTTTGTCTTGGCTCTGTACGCTGTCTCTCCCTTGCTGGGTTTTGGTGCCTTGACTTGGCATTTGTGTTTGGGTTAGAACAACCGTAAGCTAAGCTGTTAGTGACCTGATGTTAAGCTGAGAGTTGCTCGGACCAGTGAGCTGTTTTTCCTTACTGGGTTTTGTGTTTTGCCTTGGCTCTGAGTTTGTGTGCGTGACCAACCGTCAGCAAATGTTGTCAGCTTAGGCTGCGTAGTTTAGCCACAGTAGCTCCCTGAGTGGTAACCCACTTACTTACTGTAACTTTTAGCGTTTCCGCTATCCTTGTGGTATCGAGACAGGCATGTATTCGATGGACCTTTATTATTAGTCACCTCTTTTCTTTTCCTCCCCAAAGCTGTGTTAGTTTGGTTTTGTTAGATTCCCCGGCTTTTGGACGATAGGTTTGTAGTCTTTAATTTTATTTCAAATAAACCTGAGCATTCCTGCACTTGAAAATCTGGTTTTTAAGACTGTGTTATTTCCCCATCTTTCTCCTCGAGTTCTCCATCCTTAAGATAGGTTGTAACAGTGGATGCTTCCACTAACGAGTTAGGGGCGGTGTTGTCCCAGGTGCCTGTTGGTGGCTCGACAGCCAGACCGATCAGCTTTGCTAGCAAATTACTCAGTTATGCCCAATCAAAGTATCCAGCACACAGGCTGGAGTTTTTTCCTTGAAGTGGGCAGTTTGTGACAAATTCCATCACTGGTTGAGAGGTCAACAGTTCACTTTGTGGCTGGACAATAATCATTTGATCGACTTGTCTAAAGCTCAGTTGGATCTAAAAGATGATCCCCATAGTTCAACAATAGAACCTTCTGGGACAGATAGAACCTCCGTTCCATTCTGGATTAATAACTGGATACGAGCCAAGCTAGCAAGTTACTCCAGAAACTTGAAAATTTATTCTGGTAAGCTATCAGTTAAACATGATCCAGAGTTATGTAAAAAAAAAAAACACAGGCAGCGGTAAAACTGGTAGCAAATTATTTTATTTATCTATAGATTATTGAATTATATTGGGACAAATGATGGAGCTAAGACCAGCTGAGAACCTGTTGGCGTACAAGCTCGAGCACAGAAATTAAATATATAACAAAAGTTAAAAGTTTGGTTCTGAAGACGAACAGAATCCTCCTCTATGTCCAATCAGTTCATGGGTCTTCTAAGCCAAATGGTCTAAACCATGTCTGCACCTCCGTTACTAACATCGCGCGAGCGGGTTCGGAGTTCAGTTGAACTTCTCCAGTAATCCAATATCCGTTCTCGTCGCCGTATCCCAGAGAAAAAAACAAATGAGACCGACTAGCAGAGGCTTCAGAAGCTACATCTGATTGATGACAAATTGTTCTCTGCTATAACGCGGAAACACTGGAGTCGTAGGTTGTTTACTATCGCTGTTTCAGCAGATCTCTAGGTGAAACGTCACCAGCTGCCCAGGGCTAGACCAGAAGCTAGTTTATTTTTTTCCCACACCAGTACATTGCTAAGCTGAGTCCCATTCTGTCCCACTCTGAACTTGAGACAGTTCTCCACACCTTCATCTCCTCATGCTTAGACAACTGTAACTCTCTTTTCACGTGTCTGAGCAGAACCTCCCTGAACCATCTACAGGTGGTTCAGAACGCCTGTGCTCGGCTTCTGACCAAGTCCTCCAAACACACCCACATCACCCCGCTTCTCCTCCAGCTTCACTGGCTGCCAGTCAACTTCAGGGTTCATTTCAAGATCCTGGTTCTGGTCTATAGGGCCTTACATGGACAAGCACCATCTTACATTGGTGATCTTTGTCCCTACACCCCCAGCAGGTCCCTGAGGTCCAGTGATCAAAGCCTACTGGTTGTGCAGCACCAGGCTAAAGGTCAAAGGTGACAGATCATTTGCTGCTGTGGCCCCCAGACTCTGGAACTCACTCCCCCTGAGCCTGAGATCAGTGGACTCAGTGGTCTCCTTTAAAAAGCAGCTGAAGACTCACTTGTTCAAGCTGGCTTTTGTATGACCATCTTCACCACTCTCTCTTTATTCTGCTCTCCCCACTTATTCCACCTTCCTCAGGATCCACTGATTTCCCTCTTTCCTATTCACTCTCTCTCTCTTTCTTAACATTTTTTAAATCACAATTGCCTATTTTTGCTCATTTTAAATATATAGGTCACAAAAACATATTTTAGGTTTAATAAATCTCATGACAACTCTGAGGGGGATACATTTTTTCTTAGTCTTCTGTTTAAGTGTATTCAATGCCGAAAAATCTGAATGAGCATCCACCCGACTTCAGAGCTAACTCCGAAGAAAGGCTTCAGTCTCACGTTAATAGATGTTCGGCTATTTCGACTCTCAGAATTTTAGTTTTGTCTGTGTGTTTGTGTTCTTGTTTGGATGTTAATCATGGGATTAGTTGCACAAAAGGGCAAGCAGTGGTTACTAACAGACCATCCAAGCAGTTTCTGCTTCTTTTTATCAGAAAGTAGAATAATATTTCTTAATAGTTGATGTAATATTCCTTTAGTTTCTTTGATTTATTCAGGGAACACACACACACTTCATATTAATTCAGAGTCAAGAATATAGTTTATAAAAATGATTTTAATTCTTTTTTCCAAAACTAAATGATTATACATGACAAAGTGTGAATGAAATGAAAGTTGTAAAGATGACAGACAATGGATGGAATGAAGGAATGTGAGCTAGATGTTTTAGCAAAACCTTTCTTGAGTATCTGATAGATTGTGGAATTTGGGTGGTAAAATCAGTTTGGCTGTATGGTTTGATAAGCTAGAGATTGTTTTTAAAAACCATCCGACGCCATTTGTGCTGAGTCTATGGACCCTTGTGTGGCGATCCCCTGGCGATCCAGGCGGTAGAGTGAACCTCTAGCTATGGAACTCGTAGACAGCTTCGATACAACCCGTCTAGGCTGACATACCTCCAGGTGAGGGTAGGAAGCTGGAATGCTTATTTTGCATCTAAGGCTGTTCGGTGGCTCTTAAAAGAGCCATTGTGTCTGAAATCACTCGCAAGTGTTGCAGAGAGGCTTTGACCTTGAGGTCAAAAATAGAATGGTCTTAAATACTTGCTCACCAGTTTGGCAGTACCAGGAGGCAGCTGGAGAACTGCTTGATCAGGAAGAGATTCTTGTATGTACTAAATTTTGTTTACAAATTCTAGACAAATCAGAACTTGACACGTTTAAAAGGGCGTCAACAAAGATACCTCATAAATGACGCCTTCACTCAGATATTCAGAGGTTAACTTAGTGTGAGGTGGAAAAGTTTTTACACATTTATGTGAAGAGAATGTTAAACATTAATAATAATTTTATTATAGTGTGTATGAGTATACTGATATATTAACTTGTTAAGTCAACAAATGCTGATCTGGTGTAATTTAAGATCTGACATGAATCATTGCAGGAAAAATATAAATTTTAACACATCGTTGATTAGTGCACAAATTATTCAAACACTTTGGGATTTAAACATCTTGTTCAATCAACACAATTGATTATATCAACCTATAAAGTTGTAAAGTCATTTATAATTCAAGGAAGATGAACTTTATTCAGAGCGAAAGTGCAGAAAGTCTCTTCTTCCACATGAGACCATGAGCAAAGATATTATGGCTTCCTTGTTCGGTAACTAGGTCTTGTACAGTGCTTTCTTGTTTGGAGGCCAGAAAAATGGGGTGACTGTGTCTGTAAATTAAAAAGTTAATTTCTGGTCATTTTGATGAAAACTTCACCTTTGGGCATGCTACACCTGTAACTACGAGTGGCTATTTCATTTAGCAGCAAACCGTCTTCCCATGCAAAGTGCAGACTGTTCTCCTGCCATCACCACAAACAGAAAGCTGTGTTGGGGAGTTTTGTAAAGAAAATGTGAACTTAGCGCTTTCCTGGGTGCTCACTCCTCACCCCTGCTACATGGACCTCAAGGGATAAAGCATCAACCCTGCTCAAAGGTCACCATTCCAGTAGGGGTCAACTGATAAGACAGTGGGAGGGTTAAGTAAGTTAAATCAAGTGGGGAACCTGTTTTGTCCATTCTTTAATGAAAAAAAGTAACAAAATAGTTATTTTTCTTGGTAATTCTTTACTTTTATAATCTTGTAACTCGGTAAGTAAGTGAGATACTTTTTTGACAAAGTAATCAGTAATTACTTTTTAAAAGTATCATTCCAAATACTGGTCACATGTAAGCTTAATTTATATGAAATAGCATCACTGCAATACTTTCATTTTGAAAATTACCAGGGATTTTACACTGAAACCACGTGTGATTTCCTGTCTAACTCTATGTCGATTGCGGTAATTGATGCATCCCAGAAGCGGCTCATGAAAAAAAATAGAACCTGATCCTATACTTAGTGGCGTGGTGTGCCGCTTCTGAAAACTGCCGCGTCACGGCTGGTTTGTTACACTCCATAGACTATAATGGATTCTATATGGAGCGGTGCAGTTTCGCTGTCGTTCCGCACCACTTTTGTTTCCAGTGTGCAGTAGAGGTAAGTAGAGCCCAGACACCCTCCAGAGAAAACTCAGTTCAGCTGCTTGATCTGTGATCTCATTGTTTTGGTGGTTAGGTGAGGATAAACTCACTAAACTCCTGAAGGAAAGAACTGTTTGGACCAGGTGGATGATAAACCACAACACAGTAGGATTGGAACTTACACCCGACTTTATTCAGCTGCAGCTCAAAGGAAGAACAGTGACCAGAGGCTGTGGAGCTACAAGAAAGATGGTCCTTACAGACAATAACTAGGTCTCCACCTCGACCAGAACCACAGGGCTGGCTAAGGAAGGAAGAACCACTCAGGCAGCGTTCGATCAGATCAGAATAATGAGAGGTTTGCTGATCAGAGTGGTTTATGATCCACTGTGGTTCTGGTCTATCCTAGACCGAGTCTAGAGAAGCTGCTGCAGCCTCTTGAACCAGTCAATATCTATATCTAACTCTTTTTTGTAGGAAGTAAGTCCTGGTCCATGTGGTTCTGCCAGGTGGTGATGAAGTTCTGGTTCTGGTGCCATCTGGCCTGTTCCTACAGATTTGTTATAAAATGTTCTGAATCAGAGTTCATTTGGTTCCCATCTGGTAGGGCTGGGCAATAAATCGAAAATTTATCGTTATCAAAATTTCTGACTCTTATTGTGATAATTTTTCCCATGTCAAAAAATTTGATGGTAAAATTTTTAAAAGATGTGTGTAGGTTGGCAAGGATCATGTCCCTTTAAGAAGCTGTACCACCTTGAGTCAGGTAGAAATTTGACTCGTGATACATGTGACAGCCCCATCTAGTGGACAACTTTTGTTTCTGTACCTGTAGTTATCTATTAATCGTTATCAAGGTGAAATCGTCAATATATTGTGATATTGATTTTAGGCCATATCGCCCAGCCCTTCCACCTAGAGATCCTTAGAACATATCCGACCATTAAATCTGAGTCCTGAGGGTGAAGCTGAAGAATGTTGACCTCACGATTCTTATATTAATGCTAGTAACAAATAGAAATGACTATTATGTCAGTTCATGGAAATGTAGAATTTGAATGTTCACCAAGGACATATTGTTTAATCTGATTATTATTTAGTGATATGAGAGTATTTTCTGATTTGAAATGAGTTAAGAGGCTCAGTATTGTGTAACCTTTAAAAACTTCATTACCCATGAGACTTAGCGTGTTTCCCAGAAGGCTTAGCAAGAAAACGAGAAAGTGAGAAAAACTGGCGCTAAGTGCAGACATGTGATTTTCCTGTAAGGTGTTCTAATTCACTAAAGTTTGAGTTCAACTGCAAGAAAAGGTCTCATTCTTTATTTTGAAGAAGCTCTGCTGAGCTACAATAGATTCAGACCCCACCTGGTGCTGCTGATCCACAATCCGGTCATCAGCAGAACATTTCATAAACACGTGGACTGTCCCTGTTTCTATTGGCTGGGCTTTCCCCAACCTCTAAAGGCATTTTTACTCCTCCAGAGAGCAAAAGCAGAACCTGGAGATGTGGAGGTCTTCAATATTTACAGCTCAAAAGTCAGACTGCTAAGGCCTGATCATTTCAGCGCTGCACATCATCAGATCAGAAAGTGTAAAAACAATATGTACTGTATTTGTAATAGTAAGTTACAAAAGTACTTTTTTACAAAGTGAAGAAGTTGCATGTGACACTGTTCTCAAGTTCTCAGCATGACTTTCAGCTTTAAGCTTTAACTTTAACCAAATCTAAGTTAGTCAGGTCAGTGCTGTGGTCAAATCAAGCTTCTTTCATCTGAGGCAGTTAGCGAAGGTAAAAAACATTTTATCTACAGAGGATTTTGAAACTGTAGTCCATGCCTTTAGTACAACTAGACTGGATTACTGTAATTCTTTGTATTTTGCCATTAGCCAGTCCTTACTGTCTCAACTTCAGCTAGCGCAAAACACAGCTGCTCAGCTCTTCACTGGCACACATACAAAGAACCCTCCTGTTTTATCCTCACTGCACTGGCTGCATGTCCATTTTAAACAGTCCTTCCCCACCCTATCTCTCCAAGCGAATACACATTCCTTCTTCTTCTCGGTTAATCAGGTCATCTGACCGCTTGGTCCTGGACGTACAGATAACACAACATTAGCTCAGAGGGAACGGGGCCTTCGCTTTCGCTGCTCCTGAAATGTGGAACTCGTTGCCGGCACAGATTAGGCAGGCCCCCTCGCTGGAAACGTTTAAATCTCTTTTAAAGACCCATCTCTTTAGCTTGGCCTTTGACCCAGTATGAGTGTAGTCATGGTACTGTTTTTACTTGTATTTTTTATTTTTTTTTACATTGTATTCTGTTTATTACTTTTATGTTCAGCGCTTTGGTCAGCGTGGCTTTAATATTCCTGCCTCTTACCTGTTCACTAAGCTGAAATGATCAAATATGAGGTCTGACTTACAAGCACAAAATAATTGAATGTGTGCCTGTACAGCTGGAACTCCAACATCTGTCTAACATCAGCCAGCTGCTGCAGCAAAAATCAGACACACATAAAACAAGATAACATCCAAGTAGAAAATCAACATTTAATCTACAGTTAGCGAAACAGGCAGATCGGAGATAGGGCTCATCTGAGCCAAACAGGTTTTAGGCACAGGGACAGACATTTAAAAATATTATATATTACAGCATATATTATTACTATTATTATTATTCTATAGAGCAGAAAAGCTTCTTACCGCAACAACAAATGCACTTCGTCATTGGCTGTACAAAAATACATCTGAATCTTTCTTTATCTGCACATTTTAGGCCTTTCTGATTGTGTGTGTGTGTGTGTGTGTGTGTGTGTGTGTGTGTGTGTGTGTGTGTGTGTGTGTGTGTGTGTGTGTGTGTGTGTGTGCTCTTTCTTTTGTAGCTCAGCCGAAGTCGATGCGTGGCCGATACTCGAGAACCATGGGATATGTCTGAGGGAGACAGAAAAAGGAGAGAAATCCGTTTTCAGGTTTAAAATCCAAACGGCACAGAGAAACCACATGGCTGCTCTAGTAATAATAATAATAATGCAGTGAACTTATATAGCGCTTTTCAAGTGTGGGAACATTACACACTGGACCACCGCAGCAGAAGGCTCTGTGTTCAGCTCACATCAGTTTATTCAGTAGAAACTCAGATCTAAACTTTAGTTTGAACCAAAGCAAAATGTGTGCTGCAGTTTGACTGGCAAAGATGAAACTGTTAAATATTAGGATATAGTGCAACAGTTCATTTATGTCAGTAAATCAACCTAAAAGGTGGAACTAATCTATGAGACAGACTCATGCATGCAAACCCAGATACTTCCGCCCTTATTTGTTGTAATTGTGATGATTAAGGCTTAGTTTATGAAAACCCCACTTTCAAAATCTCAGACAATTAGAATATTGTGAAAAGGTTCAAAATTCTAGACTCAAAGTGTCACATTCTAATCAGCTAATGAATCCAGAAGGGTTCCTGAGCTTTTAGGTGGTCTCTCAGTCTGAGCTGGATTACTGGCATTAATGGACTTTTGCTCCATATTCTCACTTTTACTGTTACACCTGTAAGCTGCTGTTAGTTAGCTCAGCCCACCACCTTTATATGACATAAAGCAATGGTTTGGTTGGTTGGACAACCCGTCTACTACCCAGTGGGTAAAAAATAATCCAGAGACCTATGAGGGACCCTGGACCGGTTGTTGGGGACCACTGAATTAAAGGTGAGCAGCAATTTATTTGTGAAAACTCAAACTGATTTGGTCAACCCCAATCCGTGTATAGTTTGTTCTATTTTTGATTGAAAAATAAAAGGAAAATTTAAATTTTTTTGTTTGTTTCATCAACAGATTTTTTTTTAATCGTGTTTTTCGTATTTTCTATTTTAGCCTCTGATCAAAAAGGAAAAATGGCTGT
Organism: Nothobranchius furzeri; assembly: GCF_043380555.1. Taxonomy (NCBI): domain Eukaryota; kingdom Metazoa; phylum Chordata; class Actinopteri; order Cyprinodontiformes; family Nothobranchiidae; genus Nothobranchius; species Nothobranchius furzeri. The sequence goes on from NC_091752.1 coordinate 46,770,944, forward strand.
AGGACCGAATTTGGTTTTAATATTTAATTTCTTGGGTTCATGTAGGGCTGGGCGATATGGACCAAAAAGTATATCTCGATATCTTTTAGCTGAATTTCCGATATATATATATATCTCGATATTCTTCCTCCTGTAAAATATTTACAAGTTAACTCACTTCAAGCTGTCTTGAGAAATTATAAACATAAATCAGTAGATTAAATGCATAAAAATGTATTGATTCTTGCCAAACTTTAACCTTAGTACCTATTCTCAACCAGTCTGAGCTTTAGAAACACTGGTAGAGCTGTCTGCTAACACACACACACACACACACACACACACACACACACACACACACACACACACACACACACACACACACACACACACACACACACACACACACACACACACACACACACACACACAGTAGAGAGCTAGAGGTGTATCAAATGTCCCACAGGCACTTTTAAAATATGTATTTATAATTAATGTAAAATTATTAAAATTTCATCTACAGGTTGGCCGTTTCCATAATTTCTTGTCCCAAGAAAAATATCAATCATGTTAAACTAAATTTATGATGATGTAATTGCATCTACTGAAGATCCCATGGGTCATGCACTGTGGAGTTATCAGGGCAAACATGGCTGGAGTTTAACAGTGTTGGCTCATATCAGCGATTATACTGTAATGACTCAGAGTCTCTGGTTGCTCTTTTATCAGTATTATTTTTGGGCTACTGTCGCCGTAACCCACGCCTTACAAACTCTTAACTTTTTCAACAGAATTGCTCGTAACGGAGTATTTACTAGCATAGCAAACCAGAGCGGAAAATAATGGAACATTTCTCACCTGTTGAACTAGTCTTCAAAATGATTAGTTAACCCTATAGTTTACTATGCAAACCCTTACTATATGTCTGAGGTAATTTGGCCATTCCGGCAACACATTCTCACACCCAAAGTGTCGAAAAATTATGCGTGTGACCAAGCGTCAAAATATGACGATTCAGGGTGCCCCAGCGCGTCAGGAGAGGACGCGCTGTCCCAGAGCGTTGGTGTCCGACACTTGCGGTTACACAGACATTTGACCGAGTTGTGACCTACTTAACCTTCCCCTCACCCCCATTCTAACCTTAACCAGCTTATGCATGCAAAGCTTAATTGAAAATTACTGAGTTAAGGTTAGGATGGGGGTGAGGGGAAGGTTAAATCGCTAGACGTTCGAGGTGAAATGTCCGTGTCACAGCGGGCGTCTAACCCTAACCCTAACGCACAGCCAAAAAATCACGTGTGATCTCGTGAGAAAACATCCTTTACAAAAAACAGGTCAGAAAGCACTAGCATGGCCTAAAACACTATGTATGTATGTATGTATGGTAGTAACAGGTGATGACTCCTTTAATTGTGAAGAATCAGAAAATGGCGGAATGTAGCGTCTTAGACAAAACAGTCAGGAATCAGCTCAGTGTGACACTGGGACAATGGATTACACAAACTAAGAGTTTTTTAAACTATAAAACAGATTATTATGACCATAAACCAGTAAATGTAAGACTGAATTTAAGCTTTTAACTTCATGAAACTAGCTTTGTTTGTTTTGCTGCTGAGTTCCTTGAGTTTTGCAAGTAGAGTAATGGTACTTTTCTATTTGTAAAGAGGAGAGTCTGGGCTTTAATTTAAATGGCTGCTTCTGTGGAAAGGATAATGTTGCATTGGTGCTACTGTGTTTTTCTCGATTTTTTATTGTCCTTATTGTCAGTGGGAGTTGTAGAGGTAGAAAGGGTGCATTTTATGGTGTAGATGAGCCTCTTCCCATTAAGTACATGTGCAGTTTGCATATATCATTGGTTAACATTAAGAATGTTTTTGACACAACTTTGTTGCCGGAAGTGCTCACTGACCCGGTACAGGGCCTGTCAAGTTCAAGTTGTGTGACGCATAATGGTAATTTGATGTCCCCTAGTGGTGATATGTGGTTAGTGCATCTGAAAACAAATGGCAAAAAAAAATTTGAATGTGATCTCAGGAGTTATATCCTTGACATTTTTAATACCTTCCGGAATGAGTTGTTTTAGGGCTCTGTCACTTTAATGCTAAAAAACTGTTTGTTATGGAAATTTTATGTTTATCATTTCTTGATCATTGATTCATGTAATATGTATTTCTCTATGCCTAAATGCATGCTCATTTATTCAGACACACCCACACTCACACAGACATTTCCACACACACACACATTTTCTTATCTCATGTTATAAATAAACTGAGAATTCAGGAGCTCGGGGCAGTAGCCTTGTAGCTTCTGCCTCCTCATTGCAATCTGGATACTTGTCTGTCATTTGTTTATTTTTCTCTGGTTGCAGGCACTGGGTTGTTGATAAAATCCTTGACATTATTTGGTCCTTCGAGCCGAGGCCCCGGTTTCCTCTCGATGCCAAAAACCACCACCGGATACCTGCCGCGACACCTCCAAAAGCCTCCAGTGCTGGCTTTCACTGGAGGTCGGTGCTTGGATCTTGACGTAGCTGCAGGGAACCATATGGATCAACGAACTCAAGGCCTGCGCCGAGAGATCTGGTGAGACAAGTTGTTTGTTGTTTGTTTTGTGGTGCTGAGAGAAATCCTCGGTGACTAAAGATTCAAATTTTGATGACGTCCGCCGTGAATAGGGTGGTTTTGACAGGTTCTTTGAATGCTGTCTGTATTGGCTTGGTTTTCTGCATTTTAGCCGAAATTAGAAATGCAACTCTGGTGTAAGAAATGAAGTAGACCGGTGTGGTAACTATGAGATTATAAAGTGTTGCATTGATTCTGCTGAAAACCTACCCTTTCTGACACACAATAGACATCTCACGTATGTTTCTACATTTTTGTCGCAGTCACATGTTGAAATAGTGCGCTGTGGTAGCTTGAAACCTGCTTCGCTCTTACCTACTGACATAGATGGAGAACAACATTGCTGCAAAACACTCACCAATGAAATGACAAAACCATGTGTTGACATTTTAGACATTCCTTAGCCTGACTGCATCTCTCTTTATGTTGATGGGTCGGCTACTAAAGATGCTTCTGGAAAAAACCTGGTTGGTTATGCAGTGACCACTCAAACATCAGTTATGGAGGCTAAACCATTGCCCTCTCATTGCTCTGCCCAGGTAGCTGAACTGGTGGCTGTGACTAGAGCCTGCCAGCTGCTCTCAGGACAAGACATAAGCATTTTCACTGATAGTATGTGTATGCTTCAGTGCACCACTTTGTCCAGATTTGGAAAAACAAGGGCATGGTCACATCCACTGGTAAACAGCTGACTCACGCTTCAAGGCTCTTGGAGCTGTTGGAAGCTGTACAACTCCCATGCAAATTGTCTCTGTGCAAATGCCCTGCACATCAGACAGACGACTCTGACATCACAAGAGGCAATAATTTTGCAGATAAAGCAGCTAAATCTGCGGCCCTCATGCCGCCCACCCTTGGAGCTTCATGCTACTGCTCTGACACAATCTCACGTGACATCCTACATGAGGCTCAGACTTCTGTGCCCGATCAGGAACAGCGGTCCTGGCTTAGATTTAAACCTGTGAATATTGATATGTCTTGCATGTAAATAACAAACCTATTTTGCCTAAGTCTTTGTTTCCCACTGCTGTCCTTATGAGTCATGGGTTGACCCATGTCTCAAAGGGGGGGATGTCTCAGTTAATCAATATTAATATTCCACAATATTAATTTTTCTACTTTTGCTAATTACGTTTGCTGAAAATGTTTAATCTGCATGAAAAACAACACTCAAGGGCATTTAAGACCAAAACGGGGACAATTTCCAACACCTGCTTATCCATTTCACACAATACACATGGACTTTATTGAACTATCACAGATGCAAGGAACAAGATATTGCTTGGTGGTAATAGATGCTTTATCCAAGTGGCCAGAAATATATCCTACAAAGAAAAACGATGCTTTAACAGTGGCAAAGGTGTTGTTTTTTCCCCACTTATGGAATCCCATCGTTTATTAGATGAGATAATGGGATATATTTTGTGAATGAGGTATTGACCAGGTGCTCTGAAACCTTAGGGTTTGAGCTGAAACATTGTTCTTATCACCCATCTTCAGCTGGCTTAGTTGAACGTACGAACGGGACAATTAAAAATAGGCTGGCTAAAACAGTGGCTGAGACAGGACGTCCATGGCCAGAGAGCCTATCATTAGTAAAACTGTGGATGAGGGTAACGGCTCCCTCTGGTGGACCAACACCATTTGAGTGGTTTATGGAAGAAGATTCCTTTTTCCCTACATCACGGATCCTGTGGTTCACAGTGACAGAGAAAATACTTTGGCAGATTGGATGGTTTAACTGTTTACTGATAAACAAGTCAAGATAAACAATGATCTCCCAGAACCCTCTTGTGCTTTTTCGCCCACACAGGTCGTGAAACCAGGAAATTGGGTTCTGATCAAGGTGCTGAAACGAGACAACTGGCGCTGCCCGAGGTGGGAAGGCCCGTTCCAAGTTCTCCTAACCACCCCCACTGCCGTGAAAATTGCTGAGAGGCCATCTTGGATTCATCTATCCTACTGCAAGCTCATCGATGTCAACTAACTGCATTTAGGGCACAATGAAGTCCGGCTGCAAAGGGGTGGGCCACCACTAGGGTGCCACGTCTCAAACCCGGTGAAGATGTAGGTCCGCTTCAAGATCATTGGTTTCACCACATTGTTGATGTTGGTGGTCGCAGTGAACCCTGCCATCGGAACATCAAGCACGCTTCAAAAATCGTTTGGATCGCCTGCGGCGCTTCAGGCAGAGGTGCTCTGGTGTCTGAACACTGCCGTGCAGCACCACTCCTACGCATCCAATGAAGGTGTTTCGGAGTTGTTCCAGGCAATGTTTTCGGATACTGAAATAGCTAAATCTTTCAACTGAGGAAAGGACAAGACAAGCTACGTTTTAAAGTTTGGACTCGCCCCACATGTCAAAAAAGAACTGATTTCTGCAGCTAACAACGCTGGACCATTTGTGCTGATGTTTGATGAAAGCTTCAACCAGTCCACAAAAAATAAACAACTAGACGTCCATATTCGATTTTGGGAGGCGGGTGCTGTCCAGTCACGTTATCTTGGATCACAGTTTATGGGCCATTCAAAGGCTAAAGATTTGCTGCACCATTTCAAAGTGAATATATTTGTACTTTTTGTTTATGAAGTGGTATTCAGATGAATTAAAGAGACAAGATGTGTTCATTTTATTGAGGCTTTTTGCTTTTAGATAGTTTTAATAAGCTTATTTTTAAATTACTATAAGCAAATTTCAAATCAAACATGTTGGTGTAATGTTTTCAGGTTTTCTTTTTCATATCAGATAATAACATTTATTTTATTGTATTCATAGGATTGTGTGTGTCTGCTAGACATGAAGAACCTCCTTTCCATCAGTATGGATGGGCCAAATGTGAACTTAAAGTTTTTAAATGATTTCCAGCAAGAGCATGCTGAACTACATGGAGGCCGCCAATTAATTAATGTTGGAAGCTGTGGACTGCACACTCTGCACAATTCATTCAAGACTGGCTTCTCCACATGGAATATTGAGAAACTGTTAAGAGCAATGTCCCTGCGAGAAGAGAAGATTTTACTAAACTTACAGGCTCATCTCTTTTTCCACTCCCATTCTGTGGACACAGATGGGTGGAAAATCTTCCTGTTGCAGAGAGAGCTATTGAAGTATGGCCAAAGCTTAAAGATGTGAAGGCAGTCCATAGAAAATAACTCCCAAACCCTGGAACCTCTTCTTTTGACACTATTCAAGCAGCAAATGAAGATCCCCTGATTTCAGCCAAACTTCCGTTTTTCATGGCAATCTCCAGAACGTTTAGTCCATTTAAGAAATACCAAACAGATGAGCCAGTCCTGCCATTCCTGTGCAGCGACTTGACAGAGTTGTTGATGGTAATAATCTGCTTCATTTATTGAAATTTCTCAGTTTTAAAGTGGGTAATCTACAAATATCTGTTTTCATTTGATAAGAGTCTAATGAGACGTTTCATCCAAAGGGAGCTGCTACAAGACGTCATCCCCTTTCAGTTGGCCAAACTGGACACCAATGACCAGAGAAACTGGGTCAATGCGAGCCGTGTTGACATTGGTTTGGGTGCTGAGTCTGCCATTAAGGTATTGTTTATTTTTTATATGTATATTTAAAAAAAACTTAAAACACACTGCATTAATTCCCTATGTATTAATTACTTGATGCTATCCCTCCTTGGTAGGCTCTCCAGAGCAAACCTAACAACAGAGTAGGTGACCTCACTGCCCTCGAATTTAGAAAGGACTGCATAAGATGCCTCTCAAGCATTGTTAATAAAGTGCAAAAGAGCCCTTTGAAATACCCCACTGTCAGGCAGGTTGCATGCTTGGACCGCTCCATCATGAGCAGAGACCCAGAATGGTGCAAGGGAAAGATGAAGTCTCTAGTTCAGAGATTTCTGCAGGACAAGCAGTTGACAGGAGGGATCCCTTGTGGACAAAATACTCATTTGCCTAATAATTCTGCACTCCCTGTATATCCATGGATTCTCACGTGTGTTTGTTTATGGCATTAAAAAGGTTAAAAATGCCATTAAAAAGCATTAAATTTGTTTTGTTGATTTCTGCAGAAACCCTGGCTCCCTTCATGGTGGGAAAATCCCAGCTCTCTGATTAGCTAGGACTATCTTTAAATGGCTGCTGCAGTTTTTCTGTAGGAGATGATGCTGCTGTTGATGATGGGTCATCTGAGTTTCTGCAGAAACTTTCTAGAAGTTCTGTGCTTGTCCAACCGTTGTGTTTGACTTAATTTTTAATCTATTTTCTGTTTGGACAACAGGCACCATTTCCAGAAACCAGAATCATTTAGGTGACAGTGTCTTCATTCACAGGAAACAGGATCAGAAACTCCCTGGACTACAGCTGCAAACAGCCTTCAAGGAGATGGCTTTCTAAGGTGCCTCTAAGGTGGCTGGCTGGCCATTTCTAAAGCTACAGGCCTGTCAGGCTGATTCTCTACTGCTCTACTCTGATATGCGATGATTTAAGATAATAAATAAAAAAAATAATACATGGTTTCAACCAAAATAAAAGTAACTTTGATTTAAGTATCTTATTTTGGAAATCCAGGTAGAAGAACATGTTGAGGAAGCTCAGCTGCATCTCACCAGCAACACTGTGAGACGTTTCTTATCACCAGATCTTCTCTCAGCAGAGCAGCACCTGAAATGCTCAGCCTGAAAACTGAACAACTTCCTGTTGGCACACCAGTTTCTGTGTCACACCACTCAGAATCAACCCTACAAACATTTGTTTAACTTTCTGGCCCTGCAACACAACCTCAGTCACAGCCAGGAGGCTGTTTGGGGTTTTTACTCGCCTCTGCAGCAACACACACGCAAACACATAAACAGAAACGGGAAGTGTGACAGCCTCACGTTCTCTCCATGGAGTCTCCATCGGGTCATGTAGATGAACTCCAGCGTGTGATCCCTGCCCATGATCTCCCCGTTACAGAGAACGTCCAGCTGGGAGAGGGACAGAAACCAGATGTAAAGTGACTTTACAGTAACCCCCGTACTAATTGAGCATGTAGCGACAGTGAAGAGCAAAACTCCCTTTAACAGGAAGTAACCTCCAACAGAACCTGGCTCTGTTCAAGCAGCCATCTGCCGCAGCTCATTGGGGGTTTGAGAAGACAGAGTAGACACCATCGACATATATACAGACACACATAAAAAACTATGAACTAGTAGTAGCACATTCTATAGTAAAAAAAAGTACAACCTAAGTACATTAATAGCTCTGGTGTATCAAAATATCTGAGAATGTGTGTGTGTGTGTCAGTGCATGTGTGTGTGTGTGTGCGTGCGTGCGTGCGTGCGTGCGTGCGTGCGTGTGTGTGTGTGTGTGTGTGTGTGTGTGTGTGTGTGTGTGTGCTTTTCAATAAAAAGCAGTGTGCCGGTAGTCTGGGGGCCAAGAGGGGGCTTGCGGGCCACCTACTGAGTACCACGGCTCTAGCATGTACTGTTTTCCCTCATCTCCTCACCTTTCTGAAGTGCTGTTTGTTCTTTCTTCCTTTTATTAATTTGTCTCCACCAATATTTACAGATCCCATAACATTAACGTAATAATTGTCCCAGTCATTTTGCCCACGCCAACCCCCTCCCTTCTTTCATGGTGATCAGAGACAAGTGTGCACACAGCACACACTCGTCTCTGATCTGCAAACAAACACCCTAATGTGTTCGGTGCTGTGTTCAATTTTTGCCATTTTTAACACTGGCTTGAGATAGGATGAGGGGGTGCAGGTACAGCCAGTGTCACTCTCTCCGGCCAGCACATGTCAGACAGCCTGACAACCGTTGTGCTTCATTCAACCACATCATACTAACACACCACTTTATATGCCCAGTAACAGAGTTGCAGCGATGAGAAACAATTAATTAGATTAAACTATTACCTAAAAAATAATGCTGTTAATAATGGCGTTATACCTAAATGCTGTTACTCCCAACACTGCTTGTGTTATGCTCCACTACAGATGAGTGTTTCCATCACCATGACAACAGCTCCTTTCATGGTTTTGTGTTTTTACTGATCATCCTGTTGGATCTCGTTTTACTTGCGGCTTTTAACTCCTCTGGTTTGACCTTTGACCTAAAGAGGAGTGACCAGTAACATGTCAAGGGATGGGTACAGTACCTTTCACATTTGGATTGATTCGGTACCAATTCCTGGTACCTAGAAATCGATACTGGTACTTAATGGTACCAATTTGCAATACTTTTGAGTGTTTAATAATTAATTAATCCTCTTTTTTAATTTATATATATATATATATAACTATATAACCATATTTGATAAATATAATGATAAATAACATACAAACTGTATTTTATCATCTTAGTGTTGTACAAACTTCTTCACTATGGAAACCTTTAACCACAACCATTTCTAAATGATACAAAAACTAAACCCAGCTCCATGTATTCCTTTTCCTCTCCTGTCACCTCTGGACAAACTGTTTGATGGTGGGTTCTTGTAGTTTTATGAACTGCAAATTAAACTGAAGCAAACATCTTTGCTGTGAACTAAATTAATTGTGTATCTTCATTCCTTTGGCTGTTCATTTTCAAACAGTTGACTTTTTCCCTACTCGGAAGTCGGAATTTCCAAGTACTGATCAGAAAGCGAACGCACCATTAGCTGCTAGCAACGAAAGCTAAAGTATCGAGCTAATGTAATCTTAAACTGTATATTTACCTGCTGGAGCTGCTGAAGATGATGATGGCTCATTTAGATCGTTGTAGATAGCATCACCCATCGCATTTAGTAAAGTGGGCCCAAACTAGAGCGCGTTCTTTCCACCATACTGCTTGCTCTGTTGACATCTCGCCCACAGCGACTGACAACATAACACTCTTGCACTGCTGCCTATCTTGATAAATCAGGTACCGAACGCTAGTGTGTACATGGCAAAAAGCACTGTTTCATATCACGTGAATCAGTCCTTGGTCTGTACCACGGAATTAGGTCTGTGCCTTAAAAAGTACCAAATACGGTACCCATCCTTAAACGAGTCTGCACGATGGTTATTTCTAATTCATATAAAATAATAGAATTTGCAAAAACAAATGAAAAAATTAATTGCTTTGAATGACTGCACTGATCAGTAGGTTCAGCTGGAATGTTGACTTTGTGAAGTGCCTTGAGACAGACGTCTCTAGTTGTGATTTGGTGCTTTCTTTATGAACTGAATTGAACTAAATCAAATCTTTCTTTAGTTCTGTGAAACATCTGTGAAAGTTTCTGTTTTATTTTCAAACCTGAGATCTAGCAACTTCTCTGACCTCATAAGAGCTTGGCAGCTTCAGTTTGAGACTGAGAAACTTCTTAATGGTTCCCACGGTGACCCTACTGGAGCAGCGGATAAACCTCTTCATCAGGTCCTGAGGGAAACATCAAAGATTCACAGAGAAGCCTCACAGAGCTGAACGGCTAGCAGATCTTTAAAGTTTTGTTTTTCCTTGGAGCTTCACCGTTACAGAGCTATCTGCAGACTGTCCCGTGTTCTGGAGGCAGTCCAAGCAGACAGCGATCTGAGGGTCACTCCTGTGGTAGTCTCTATCTTCACAATTGTGGCCTCCATCCTCAGCACCAACATCCCCATAACCACCTCCGTCAGGAAGCCGCTGATGCCGCAGGCTTTCTGTCAGGAAAACAAACAATGCCCCGACAGTGATCTCAAACAAAAACAACAGAATTTGGATGAAGTCAGATCCTAGATCATCCTGACCGGGAAGTCTGGGACGAACAGCTCACCTTGGCCGTATTCTTTGGGCTGGTTCTTTCTCCAGAACTCCAGCTCCTGCTGCTCCTCTTCTAGTTCCCATCAACACACAAAAAAGACCCCTTCAGACTAAATAAAACAGACTTCATGTTGGGATTTAAGTTTTAGTCCTTCTGTTGCTTCCTGTTCTAATGTCTTCTTCATTTCCTGCTTTTTGTAAAAGACAGTGTTCTCTCAGTTAAGCTACAAATATCCCAGAAGGTTTTCTCCCTAAAACGTTTCAGAGGTCCGTGATAGGGTCATCAGCATGAGCCAATGTTGATCATTATTTTAAAACTAGGCCGATATCAACAACCTGTGTTTATTTCCACCATGTTGTAGTTTGTGTCACTGTTTCAGGAGAGGTCAGTCAGGCTGCTCATGTGACTGATGTCATCAACTTATAAATAAACTCACTTTCTCTGAGTCCAGGCACCAGCTTGAAAATAATCTCCTCCAATGTATTGTCCAGTCTGGAGGTACGATGGAGGAGGCGGCGAGAAAAGGGAGGGATCAGGAAAAGAAGATGTCAAACAGTCAAAATACACATTACACAGATAAAACAGACAACCAGTTATGTTTATCAGGCCCTCCTAAAGAGGCTTCTCCACTACAACGCCCTGAATCTTAGCAGCAGCACTAGCGGTGAGTTTGATAGCTGGCATTCTGACCATTGGAATGTGAGGCTGGTGATGACATTGTGGAGTAAAATGATTCTAGTGTACTATAACTCATTGTGGATATGTAAACCCAATAAAACAGTAAGAAAATATCATTGTAATCCAAATCTTGCTTTGTATGTCGTATCTATATGTTTATCCATCCGTCCATTCTTATCCGCTTATCCAGGGTCGGGTCACGGGGGCAGCAGCCTAATCAGGGAGGCCCAGACTTCCCTCTCCCCAGCGACTTGGGCCAGCTCCTCAAGGGGAATCCGTTCCCTGGCCAGCCGATAAAACATAGTCTTTCAGCTTGTCCTGGGTCTTGCTTAAGGTTTCCTCCTGGCTGGACGTGCCCAGAAAACCTCACCAGTAAGGTGTCCAAGAGGCATCCTAAGCAGCTACCAGCACTGGCTCCTCGCCATGTGGAGGAGCAGCAGGTCTTCTCCAAGCCCCTCTCGGATGACTGAGCTTCTCGCCCCATCTCTAAGGGAGAGCCCAGACACCCTGCAGAGAAAACTCATTTCGGCCTCTTGTATCCACAATCTCGTTCTTTCGGTCACTACCCAAAGCTCGTGACCATAGGTGAGGGTAGGAACATAGCTCTATCGGTAAATCGAGAGCTTTACTATCCGGCTCAGCTATTTCTTCACCAAGACAGACCAGTACAATGCTCTAAAAACTGCAGACGCAGCACCAATCTGTCTATCGATCTCGTGCTCCATCTTTCCCTCAGTAGTGAACAAGACCCCAAGATACTTAAACTCCTCCACTTGAGGCAGGACCTCATCTCTGACCTAGAGAAGGCATTCTACCCTTTTCCAATTCAAGACCATGATCTTAGATTTAGAGGAGTTGATTCTCATCCCAGCTGTTTCACACTCAGCTTAGAACCACTCCAGCGAAAGCCGGAGATCATGGTCTGATGAAGCCAACAGGACCACATCATCTGCAAAAAAGTAGAGACCTGATCCTCAGGCCACCGAAACTGATCCCTCACCACCTTGGCTGCACCTAGAACTCCTGTCCATAAGAGTTAAGAACAGAATCGGTGACAAAGTGCTAGGGTTGCAGGGATAAACCATTTTGACTATTAACCCTGGTTAACCCAACATAAAGATGTCTCCAATGTCGCCTTTAAAAGGTGAAAGGATAATAGTGCGACCCACACAGAACCAGTGACAACAACCATCAGGACTGCTTCATTTCCACCTAGAAAGCAGTTGAAGTCTCCTGTGTGGGAATATGTCTAATATATCTAAAATTCCCACACAGGAGAGTTCATCCGCTTCCTAGGTGGGAATGGAGCAGTCCCGATGGTTGTTGCTCACACCACAGATTTTCAATAATATTCAGGTCTGGTGTCTGAGATGGTCATTCCAATACTTGTTCCTCTGCATGTTTAGGGTCGTTGTCTTGTTGACAGATCCAGCCCCAGTGCAGCTTCACCTTTGTCACGGATTCCTGGACCTTGGTGTCCAGAATCTGCTGATACTGAGTGGAATCCACACGTCCCTCAACTTTAACAAGATTCCCAGTCCCTGCACTGGCCACAGCCCCACAGCATGATGGAACCACCACCATGTTTTACTGCAGGTAGCAGGTGTTATTTATTTATTTATTTGGAATGCTGTGTAACTTTTTTTAAGTGGGGTTCTTTTTCCTCCGTGCATAACGCCCATGTCTGTCCAAAATTTTGCTTCCCACTATATACCAAGAAGTTTTTCTATGGCTGTTCCTGTGGAGTGGCAGACCGGGGTGGTGGTCCAAATTTTTAAAAAGGGGACCAGAGGGTGTGTTCCAACTATAGGGGGATCACACTCCTCAGCCGCCCGGAAAAGGTCTACTCCAGGGTACTGGAGAGAAGGGTCGTGTCGATAGTTGAATCTCAGATAAAAGAGGAGCAATGTGGTTTTCGTCCTGGCCATGGAACTGAGGACCAACTCTTTACCCTTGCTAGGGTGATGGAGGGGTCATTGGAGTTTGTACAACCAATCCACGTGTTTCTCGGGGTCTTGTTCACGAGTGAGGGAAGGAGGGAGCGGGAGATCAACAGGTGGATTGGGGCAGCATCTGCAGTGATGCAGACGCTGAACCGGTCTGTTGTGGTGAAGAAGGAGCTGAGCCAGAAAGCAAGGTTCTCGATTTACCAGTTGATCTACCGCCCAGTCCTCACCTATGGTCATGAGCTGTGGGTGATGACCGAAAGAACAAGATCGTGGATACGAGCGGCCGAAATGAGTTTTCTCTGCGGGGTGGCTGGGCTCAGCCTTAGGTATATGGTGAGGAGCTCGGACATTCAGGAGAGACTCGGAGTACAGCCGCTGCTCCTCCATATCGAGAAGAGTCAGTTGAGGTGGTTTGGGCATCTTGGTAGGATGTTTCCTGGATGCCTCCCCAGGGAGGTGTTTCAGGCATGTCCTGCAGGAAGGAGGCCCCCTGTTCGACCCAGGACACGTTGGAGAAAGTACATCTCCAATCTGGCCCAGGAACACCTTGGGGTCCTGCCAGAGAAGCTAGTAAAGGTGGCCGGGGAGAGGATGGTCTGGAGCTCCCTAGTTGGGATGCTGCCCCGGTGACCCGGACCCGGATAGGTGGAAGAAGACGAGATGAGACGATAAACTGTGCCCGGCGGGGCTTCATGGGTAAAAGCCTGGCCACCAGGCCTGGCTCCAGAGTGGGGCCCAGGTGACCCGCATCTGGGCGAGGTAACAACATTTCCATTTATGTCTGTCGTCATGGTGGTCTTTGAGCTGCAATTTGTCTGATCTCTCACCTAGTACCTGTTTGATATGGGTCACCCTATCAGAGGCATAAAGCCTCAGACAACTTAGCTCCTAGGACCACTGGGACGCCCAAATCCCTCCACCATGGTAAGGTGGCAGCCCTATGTGTTTGTTGCTTTTTACTATTTTATAGCCAATGTCTGTCCAGACTGTTCTAATCTAACTAAAAACAAATTAAGAGTTAATTCATTCATTCTTTCATCGGTGTGAATCTGCAGAAAGTAGAAAAGGTAAAAGTAGAACTTAACAACTTAAAGCAGACCTGCCAACCTTGTCAAAAAAAATTTCACAGCCAGACAGGACACACAAAAAAACATAATAAATAAATAAATAAAATTTTTGAGTACCACTTGTGCGGTGTTTTTTGCGGACTTTTGCAACTCCATTGCTTTTCACGCTGTAATCTCCTTATTCACTGGATGGAAAATTTTACACACACACACATACTTGTTCATAGTTCTTATTTTGACTAGTAAGGTTATAGACATTTTTACAGTTTGACCTGACTCCAAAGTATCGTGTATTTTAATATTAAACAGTAAAACTCTAAAGTTTCCTTATATAATAGTTGTGCTTAAACAAGTTACTTGCATTAAATTATTTCAATACAAATTAATAAAAAATACATTTATATGTATTTAATGGAAATTATTTATTTTGTAAATTGCAATAGGTGTTTCTGTTCTCAAGAATGTAAGATTGAATTGGCTTAAAGCACATATACACATCACCAGGGCTGATTTACTAATTACCTGCAGCTCCCTGGTGGCTTACCGTATGTCCACATCATAATTGCAGATTGTGCAAAACGCATGGTGAGGTTGTTTAGAGGGTCGCAAGCATGGCCACTGTTCTTGATATTTGGACAAAAACTTCTGAGACACATGGACCCTCTTCTTTTTGGCAGATCTGCTAACAAATCCCTCCCTGTCTGCTTCTCCCTCATCTGCCATAGAATGAGTTGCAAAACGAGCTGCGAAAAAAAATAATGGCTGCATGTTTGAACTGTATAAATAATCACATTCCTCCTTATATACTGGCCAAATCTATCTGTAATGGATAGGCAAAAATACACACACACACACACACACACACACACACACACACACACACACACACACACACACACAGCTGCCTTTCTCTTTAGTCTCTTTGTTTTTTATTTTTTTACTCAGATTTCGGCTTGAATATTCAACAGTGAAAGTAACGTTACGCGTTCACATTCACCAAAAGACGGCCGGTCCGGCCCGCTGACACACACACACATTTACCTTACCAGAACAGCAGCGAGTGGCGACCTGGAGGGAGAGAGGAGCAGCAGGCAGGATGAAGCAGGGAGGAGGGGGGCGGGGTGTTACGCTATAGGTTAGGCAGGATAGTTTTACTCTGCTTTTCTACGATTGGCTTAAACTTCTTCACCAAGCTGCTGAGTCGTGTTGTCTGACATGTGTACCACACACGCATATTTGCCACAGAACTCAACTCACGTATCCGCAGTTTTTTGCGTAGTTTAGAGGGGTGAGTCGTACCAGCGTAAATAGATGCCAAATTACGTATTAGCTACGCAAAATGCATACAGGTTGGCAGGTCTGTTAACCCTCCCACTGTCTTTATGGTGACCCCGCAAGGAAAGTTGACCATTGAGCAGGAATGATGGTTTATCCCTTGAGGTCCATGTGGCAGGGGTGAGGTGGTGGTGCTTACTCCTCACCCCTGCCATATGGACCCAAAGGATAAACCACCAACCCTGCTCAATGGTCAATTTTCCTCGCGGGGTCACCCATAAAGACAGTGGTAGGGTTAAAGGTTTAAAACTCTGATTTTACCCAAAGAAAGGGAATCAAGAAGAAAGAGAGAAGAAAATTATAAGACAAGTGTGACTGATGACCAGTTTAAAGAAACTCATTAGGGAGAGAAGAGCTGATGTTACCTGAGCATCTCCAGAGGGTTGGTCTCATGAACCTGGATGCCACATTTAGGACAGTCATTACTCTCCTCAAAGTGCTGCACAATGCAGCTCTTGCAGACTGCAAGGAAAAACCAGGTGAGACCATTTTAGTCACCCCATAGACGCAAAACATCCCATTACATCCAGGACTTAATAAACCCTGATCCTGAGTGGAACCATGACCAACGGTAGCTGGACTTTTACCGTCCTCTGAGTCTCCAACTTGTCCCACAACAATCTGCAATATGAAAACTCCAGATAAAGTCACATAAAAATAGAAATTAGAGCATAAAGATTAGCATTAGCCTATGGTGGCCTGGTAGGGTTAGGCTTCAGCACTAGTCTGACATGTTTAACTTTCCATAAATGTTTAATTATGAATCCACATCTTCCCATAAGGGTCCTGCAATGTTGCAGGCACCTCTGAAGTTTATCTTTATTTATTATTCCTCTGATAAACTTAATGCCCAAAGAGATGCATGAAGTGCACACACACACACACACACACACACACACACACACACACACACACACACACACATTTCAAATCAGCTTGGTGGGCTCTGACTGCTCTTGGTGTTTTGAGTTTCAACAGTGAGATAATTAGCAGAAAATTAGCAAAACATTTCTATTCATTTTCTGTGTATTCAGATAAATGTATTTACTTCTAAAGTTGGCTCCTCCGCCTTGCATCTATTACATCAGAGTTGTGAGCATCTTGCCTAAGAATAAAATTATCATTATTTAATACATTTGTGTTTTTCTGGTTCAATCAGGTCATGTCTCACATGTCCTGCTGTTGCAGCCTGCCTCCCAAGCAGGCGGGAAAATTCCAGCTCTCTGATTGGCTAAGACTGTAAGAAATTCCAGGAGAAGTTTTGCAATTATCAGTTTGTGGTGTTAAAATATGGAACGGATTTGAGCAAGAATTAAAACGTTGTAGAAATTATTTTCAGTTCAAATCTCTTTTTAAAATACACGTTTGGTCACAATACAAAAATATAGGTGGCTAAACACATAATACATTATTCTGTTTGCTGCAGGTTACTATAATTCAATTAAATTCAATTCAATTCAAAAATACTTTATTAATCCCAGAGGGAAATTGATAGCTGCAGTCGCTCAGAATAACAATAATAATCGAGTCATCAAACAGTTATTGTATATTACAATAGTTGTTGGCAGGAAGGATCTCCAGTAGCGGTCATTTCTTTCTAAGTGTAGTATAATTATTGTTACCTATTTAATAAGCTATATTTGTATGTAAGCATGGGCATATGCACAAATGTTTACCAATCATTTTGCTGAAGTACCTTAAGTTGAAAAATATTTAGAAGGACTGTTAATATTTTGATTTGAATGTATTGATTTTGGATAAACTGGGGTGAGGTTTAATAAGGTTATTTCCTTCTCCTGACTCCATTTCGAGTGTTAATGTAATACATTACTTGTTGTAAAGCATGATTTAAGTTCAACTATAGTTGGCTGTGTGGAAGCCAAATTGTGTGATTTTGGTTTTAACTGTTGTTGTAGTTGTTCAAAATAAACTTTTGATTTGACTGTCTCCACACGCTATTTTCTGTAAAACATTAGTGTCATGCCCACACCCCATTAAAGTTTTTTTTAACATGTAGGGCAAAACAAAATCAGCATCCTGCAGTTTTATTGTCAGCAAATCTAAAACATATGAATAATTAGACCAGGGTTAGGATTAGTTTCAAATAATTAAACATTTTTGGAGGAAGAATTAGCTTTGTTTTTTTAGCAGAAGTCGGTAACAGGTGATTTGTTTCCCTTCTCTGTCTGTCTGTACTCTATAAAGAAAGAGGATTGATGACTTTTTGTGCGTGTGTGCCTAGTTGGGTTCCACTCACATGTGTGCAGGCACTCGGTGACTGTGGTGGGTTTGATCAGGTAGCCTCTGCACAGGTAGCAGGTTATAAAATGGTTGAAATCTCTCACTGGGAGGTGTTTCCTCCCTGTAGCAGCCATGTTTGGGATAATTTTGCAGTAAGAATCCAAAGCTGAAGGGAGCGAGCGTTCCCTTTGAGCTTCAGGAGCGCTGGAACTTCATTCACAGCAGGATAAAGTCTCTGAATGCAGAATCGGGAGCCTGGACGGTCCTACTGTGTGAAATCCTGCTCCATTCTCAGCTTTAGTTTTTAATCACTTCTTCTGAGTAAAAGTCTCCTGCATGGGATTGAATCCAACTTCATTAAACCCCATTTAGTCAAAGATAAAACCAAACTTGTCTCAAACCAAATCCTGATGAGGAGTCTCAGAGGGAAAAGGGATGTATCCACTTCCTTTCTGTCTCTGCCTAAGTGCCATTTTTATTCCATAAAGAATTAAAGTTCAGTAGCAGGTTCCTCCCAGATGACCTTTAATCTCAAAGTGATGTCACCTAGAGAGAATTGAAACAGAAAAAAAAGTCAGCTAAAGCAGGAAGTAAACACAAAAAGCATCAGAGACTGTTTTTCACTCGAACAAACCAACAGGCTCACTCGGAACCCAACCAGAGTCCCGGGTGGATGATGCAGACCAACTAGATCACAATATAAACTGTTCTAGAGCAGGAAAAACATTAAACTTGCTGCACAACAAGGGTAATAAATAAGCACATTCAGGTGACTTCATACCCCAGATGTGATGAGAAGCTGTTTATTTTACCCCACCAATAGTGAAATATTATATTCAGCATCCTGCTGGGTTTTTAGGAAGTAGGCCGAAACAGGCCATCAGGTAAAACCTGTTTTCATTTCATCTCGCTCCGTCCTCATGTGGCTACTTGCTCTTTACTTCATAGTAATCATGCATTCGTACTGATTTTGAAAGTAACGTTTTTTTCCCCTTTTAGTAATGCCGTTTTATTACGGTCGCTGGAAGATTCATATCAATTATGTGATGCACTTTTTACTTTCAGTTTTGTGCTGACCGCGTCTGCCCTGTGTTTTTTTTCCCTTCTTTTACATTCCCATTATTAGCTAGGGATGGACAATATATCGGCATCAATATCGGTATCCGCCGATGTTAGTCCTTTTTTAATATATCGGTTTCGGTTTGATAAATGAAACCGGGCCAATGTTACCAACCGATATTTTTTCCATCTCGTCTCCATTGTTTGCCTGTTTCAGAGGGTGGGTAGGTGGGGGGTCTGGGGGTGATGTTTAATTGTTCAGTCATGTGAACTGTGAATGAAATCATCTCAGAATCTCAGAAATGTGTGTGTTGTGTGTACAAAACATAAATTCAGCTTTAATTATTTTCATCCTACACAAAATCTTTTGAATTTAGAAGCATTAATCTCAGTATATCTGTATCGGCAAATATCGGTTATCAGCCATAACAGTGATCTCAATATCGGATATCGGCATCAGCCAAAAAAATTCATATAGGTGCATCACTAAAATTAGCGGTTGTTACGGCCCTGTTTTTGTCATCTTTCTACATCCACGACGAGGAAATAAGCTTTGGATCATGTTTTGACTAGAGGCCGATATATTCAACTTTTTCTATATCGGCCATCGGCCGAAATTCTTTTAACAGCAGATGAAATAATAAAATAAAAATTAGGCACCTGTGTGGCCAACTGCTGCCACTACTAAACTGAAGATAGGACCCGAAGGACCCCAACATACCTGAGCTGATAAAGGATAGAAAGATTCTAGAACCTTCCTTTTACTTACATTAGTCACATTTACATGCGACAAATTTCCCCGACCCGATTCAAATCTTGGTTGATCGGAAATCCAGAATCTCTGTTTTATATGGACACTAACTAAAATGATCCGATCATGCCGTGAGTTTATATGCACCAAGTATTCAATAGGATTAAATAGGCTGAGCATGCACAGAGCTGTCTTTCCTGGAAAAAATAAGTAAACAAATATCATGAAATGAAATGAAAAATGTAAAAACGTCCTGCTTTCCTAATTCATTTAATCATTTTAATGATTTTATTTTGCTCATAGAAGTTACGTTGTCTTCAGTAAATTACTGCAGGTTTATGCTTAGCTGTGTTTTATTGTTGACAATATTAAAATAAGGGAGGGTTATGTCTCTGCTTCTTGATCAGCTGGTCCGCAGCTCTGACGTGACGCCTGGGCGCAGCGCTGCGCGGAGCGGGAGTGGGGGGGTTCAGACTTATGTTTTATTACTGAGCTCTGTTGTGACTTATTATTAATAAAATGTGACAATCAGCTGAATCTGTTGAGAAAATGTGGTTCAAACTAAATAACAGGAGACGTTAAGAAAGTCTGGAAGCCTGTGTTCATCATGTGTTAATAGACGAACCCATCTCATCTCATCTGTGTTAACGTGTTTTTCAACAGATAGTTGGATTTAACTGAAGATATTTTTCTACTCAACATTAGCCTCCTTAAACTCAAACCAGGTCTATGTAACCGATGTTACCCTGTCTTCTTTACGAGCACGTCTCCATCCATCTGCTGCAGAAACAGCTGCTGCATTCACAGAAACAGGGATCTGTGCTGCAAACCCGAAATGAATGTGCATGTTTCCAGTACAGACTTGGACATGTTAGTTAATAGTTTGTGCAATAATCAGATTTTTATTTTACTGCCACAAAATGCAGGTTCTGGATTAGATATTACTGAAACAGGGATGGCCTGCCATCATATTTAAAAAACGGCCCTCGTTAATTAGGCCGTCATTTATTTAACTCAGGCAGTCTAAAAGATGGTGGGGAGGCTTGCTAGCTGTTTTACACATGCGCAGTGTGTGCACGTTATTTTGCTCCAACAATCCGAATGGCTGTGTACAAGCACATCAATCGGAATGATGATCGGACAAAACCACCTCTCTCAGTTGGATTGAAATTTCATTCCGATCGGCCGAATCGGAACATTCCCATTGACGTGTTAACATGCTGAATTTTTTATCTGATTGGGCGTTCAATCCGATTAAATGTGCACATGTAAATGTGGCTATGGTTTTCTGTGAAGCTAAAGCAAAACTTACTGCTTCCAGATCAGGAGAGTGACTGAGCTTGTTAGCTACAAATTCCTTTTTCTCACTTGCCTAACTCTGGAAAATCTAACAGACAAAATTATGTCTGAGTAAAATATCCCTTTAAGTTTGGTTAATGTTTGCTCTATTTCACTGTATAGTTTAGATTTAATTTTTTTTTACCACAACGTGTTAGTGCACTTTACTTTTTTTTATTTTAAGATTCTACGTCGACCAGCCAGTTTTACACCATTATACTGGGTCCTGTTTGATTTTCTTTATTTAAAACACAAAAATAAATAAACTTGAATCTGTTTTATTTTCTATTGTTCTGAAACAGTTTGCACATTGTTAATGTTTTGAGTTTGTTTTATATTTGAAGTTCAATATATATTAAGAGATTTACTGACTTATTTAATTTATATTAAACACAGTGAATGTTCAGTTGTCTTTCACAATCAATGTACTGCTTGCACGTATATATTGGCCTTAATACTTAGCTTTACATATTGGCCATCGACAACATAATTCTTTTAAGGAATTGTCAAGCCTGCCTCAGAGTCCTTCTCCACCCACATATCAATTTTGAAAAGTGCAACATTAGTTGGCGTTGCCTGGCGGACCGAGAGGGTGGAGCCGCGGCAGTGACGAAGATGGATGGGTAACAAGACGAAGCTAGCTTTTTTTTCCACTCTGAGCAGTCATAAGAAGTGGAGGACATTTCTCACCCTCCTTACCCAGACAATCAAGAAGAATGGGACCAAGTCTATTTGGAGGAGACAAGTGGACCTGAGCCTTATTGTTTTGAGCTTGTGAGTTGCCTGAAACCACCGGAGCTGACTCAACAGAACCAGCTCTGAATGGTAAGTAGCCATAGCATTTGCTTAGCTGCAGGGTTCGGCTACACGGCCCTAGAGTGCTATTATTCAGCATGTTTTAGAGGTTTGTCTGCTTAAACACACCTGGTTTTAATCAGCAGCAAATTGCTGAGCTGCTGAACAGCTAATCCAACATGTTAAAGCAGGAAAACCACTGAAACGTGCTGGATAGCAGCTCTCTAGGACATGGCCACATACCCTGAGCTGAAGTTACTGTCTGCTGCAGAGAAAATAATAAAACTACCCCATGAGAAAATTATTCTGTAATGTATTCATTTATGTTACACAATCACAAACATCCCACTAAAACTGCCCTGATTTCATTATTTAGTTACTGATTCCAGCTGTTCTCTTGGTCGTAGGTGATCCTCTGGTGTCAGCAGCTCTTGTGCTGTCGTGAAGAGCTTCCAGAAGAATGTGCCTACATTTTATTTCAACAGCGCCTTTCTAAACACTCAAGGACACTTTACAGACAGAGATAAAATACACACCAAAAAAAGACAGAACAGCATAAAACAAACAGACAGATTGGAGCAAAGAGAGTAATTATTGGAATGCTATAGGAACAGGTGGGTTTTGAGTCTGGTTTTAAAGAGAGTGAGGGTGTCAATGTTAGGGAGGTCAGGAGGGAGTGAGTTCCAGAGCTGGGGAGCAGAGCGACTGAAGGCCCTGCTCCCCGTAGTGACCAGACGGAAAGGTGGGACAGAGAGGTGGATGGAGGAGGAGGACTTGAGGGAACGGGTGGAGGTTGAGGGATGAAGGAGGTCTGAGAGGTACGGGGGAGCTAGGTTATGGATGGCTTTGAATGTATATAGCAGAATTTTTAATTGGATTCTGTAAGTGACTGGGAGCCAGTGGAGCTGCTGAAGAACAGGGGTGATGTGGTGGAAGGAGGGAGTTCTGGTAATTATGCGGGCTGCCGAGTTCTGGAGAAGTTGGAGTTTATGGAGGGATTTGTGAGGAAGACCAAAGAGAAGAGAGTTGCAGTAGTCAATACGGGAAGTGATGAGGCTTTTGACAAGGATGGCGACCGAGTGAGTAGTGAGGGAGGGGCGTAGGCAGTTAATGTTGCGTAGATGGAAGTAGGCAGACCGGGTAATATTGTTTATGTGGGACTGGAAGGATAGTGAGGAGTCGAGGATGACACCCAGAGTCTTGACCAGAGGGGAGGGGAAAACTAAGTAGTTGTCTACAGGAAGTGTAAAGCTGTGGATTTTGGATAGTAAGGATTTAGTGCCGACAAGTAACATTTCTGTTTTATCACTGTTGAGTTTGAGAAAGTTTGATGTGAACCAGTCTTTGATTTCAGATAAACAGTTGGTGAGGGAGGAAGGAGGGAGTGAAGAGGAGGGTTTGGAGGATACATAGAGCTGGGTGTCATCTGCATAACAATGAAAATGGATGTCAAATTTACAGAAAATATTTCCCAGGGGAAGAAGGTAAGTGATGAAAAGAAGTGGACCGAGAACTGAGCCTTGGGGGATGCCGGTAGTGACAGGGAAGGGATGGGAAGTGAATGATTTGAGTTGAATAAACTGAGTACAGCCAGAGAGATATGAATGGAACCAATCAAGCGGGGTATGAGAAATGTCAAGGGAAGACAATCTATGGAGGAGGATGGTGTGAGAGATGGTATCGAAGGCCGAACTCAAGTTGAGGAGGATGAGGATGGGGAGCAGTCCAGCATCGGCAGCAGTGAGGAGGTCATTAATGATTTTTATGAGTGCAGTTTCTGTACTGTGGCCAGGGCGAAAACCAGACTGGAAGGGCTCATAGAGGCTATTGAGGGTGAGATGAGCATGGAGTTGAACAGATTATTGTTTCTAGTATTTTTGAAAGAAAGGGAAGATTTGAGATGGGACGAAGATTATGGAAATTATTGGGCTCAGTGCTGGGTTTTTTTAATATTGGAGTAATAGATGCAGTTTTGAAAAGTGAGGGAACAACACTGGTAGAGAGGGAGGAGTGGATTATGGCGGTTATGAGTGGGAGAAGGGAGGTGAGACATGTTTTAACCAAAACTGTAGGGAGGGGGTCGAGAGAACAGGTGGAGGGCTGCCTGAAGAGGGCGCTAGACTGACATTTTTAGACAGAATTTAGAGTTTTCAAAGAAAATACATCAAAATGCAAAAATAATGACTACATGTCTAACAACACTATTAGACACCATTAGGGCCAGACAGGATGTCAAACAAGAAATTAGTGTAAAACATCCTGAAAACTTTTCAAAATAAGTCGTGCTGTATATCATTTCCTGTGAAACCTCCATAGCCACTGTTAACAGAACAGAAAAAAAATATGTCCCTTTTGGATAAATGCAGCTGTCTTTCTCCTTGCTTGTTATTGTGTGGACATCTGAAATGGTGTTGCAATTCTCCGATGAAGTATTTGGTCCCGTTTTGCTTCAGAATCGCTCCCGGCTGGAAGAGAGCTTGCAAGTAAACGCCACTATTTCGTTACCTGCCGCTTTCACAGCCAGTGGAAAGAAGGGGCCAGTGTCAAGTCAGCTGAGAGATGTAAGAATGTAAAGGTGTTTCTATCACAGTGAACTAGCTTTGCTCGAGTTTTTTCAGGGTATATGCAGGAATCTCAAAATTAAATTTAAGACTTTTTCAAGACTTTTTAAAGACCTTGTAAAAATAAAATTAAGACTATCGCAAAGAACTTATCAACTGTTAAACACTCATATTGTTTTTAAATACTGCATCGCGTGGTTTTCCACTTCATGTTGGGTTACGTTGTAACGTCCAGCAATGGTCGGTTTTTAGGCACAGTTTGACCATTCAACATCTGGTCAAAAAGGAGACACAAGACTTCATGTGTCCCCTCTAAATCAGCCTGCCTTCATCCCACCAGCTGGAGCTCAGAGCCTGCAGCTCTTAACACAGATAATGAAAAGTCAACAATAACATTTTCTCCTCAAGGTCCAATCTTTCAGGACTCTTCATGCCTCCATATATGGAACACTCGCAGCCCGGATTTCCTAAATCAGATATGAACTTCTGCAACTTATAAGCTAGATAATCATTAAATAAATGTTTGTTTATTGCTACTTATAATAATTATAATATAATGAAATGTTTCATTAATCTGTGCTCAATGATTGAACTTTGAAATGAATGTTATGTTATGATTACAGTGATTGAAATACGCTTCAGCATGTTAATTTGACAAGGTCATAACCATTTGCACTCACACAAGAACAAGTAAGGGAAAGTTAAACTTATGACACATAGATAGTCCTTTACCCAGATCAGAGCATCCGGTATCAAAGAAGGCGTGTGTTTCTGAGATTCTTGGTAATATTCTTCAAACTTGCCAACCTCTGGTTGGCTACACAATCATAACATGAGAACATTAAAACCAGATTACTCGGGTTTCTCCTCAGTTCTAGAGAAAGCTTCAGACTGGCCACCTGAAGCAAAATCCTCTGTGTTTTCCTTACATAGGGGTAGCCGAGGCAGCCCGCCACGGCTGAAATCCCTACAAGATCCCAAGTTTTATTGATTTTTTTTTTGCGCCGTTTCCCAAAGAAGCCGCGGGAACTACTCTGTTGTTGCTTGTGATCACAGCTGGCAGGCAGCAAGGAGGAGGAGGCAGGGCAGGGTGGTTGCAGCTAGGGATGAGCCGGATACTCATTTCAGACTAGTTTATATTTATGTTTATTTATTTGGCAGACACTTTTATCCAAAGCGACTTACAATTTATAACCTAAAGGGCATGTTGTGATCTGTGGGGGAAACCGGAGTACCCGGAGGAAACCCACGCATGCATGGGGAGAACACGCAACTCCACGCAGAAAGGCCGCAGCTAAGTTTCGAACCAGAAACCTTTGTGCTGCGAGGCAACAGTGCTAATAACTGCGCCACCATGCAGCCCAGTATCCGGTACAGATAAAGCATTTTTGAAGACTACGAGCATGAAACGAGTAAAACTTGTACCGTATTTTCACGACCATAGGGCGCACCGTATTATAGGGCGCAGCTTCAGTTATGGGTGTCTTTTGGTATTTAACACATACAAAAGGCGCACCGGGTTACAGGGCACGGGCAAATGTACCGGTAAAACATATGTGCGGGCTCGGGACTCGGAACATATCAGTGCAAACCAGACATTGTGAAAATTATAAACAGCCAAAAGCATGTTTCACTTTACTGGTTTAGTCCTGGTTCAGACCTGGTTTAGAGCGCACGTGCACTTCCTCATTGCGTGCGCTGACAGCTTGTGCTCTTCTTAAGTGCTGATGCGCTGTGTTGTTCAGAATGTGTTTACCGGTAGTTGGTAGATTTAACCACATAAACTTTTCACATGAACAAAATCATATGTGTGTTATTAATAGGCCTAAGAAAGTAATGTGATTTAAATTGTGTTTTATCAAAAAAGGCAGCGGGAGCAAATATGAGTTTGGTTGTGCTTGATTTGAGTGCTATTATTTAATCATCAAATCCATCAAAGTCATCTTCTGTATCTGATAAGAACAGCTGGGCTAGAGTACAGTCAAACACGCCAGGTTCTCTCTCGTCACAGTCAGTGTCTGTCTCGTTGCCGTCCGTCTCCTCGTGAATGATGCCGGCTTTTGCAAAAACCCGAACAACAGTACAAGTAGACACATTAGCCCAAGCATTTACAATCCATTCACAAACTGCGGCGTAACTCGCCCGGCGTTGCCTCCCAGTCTTCGTAAACGTGTGTTCGCCATCTGTCATCCATCGCTCCCACGCCGTTCGCAGCCTTACTTTGAATGTCCTGTTCACGCCAATGTCCAGCGGTTGGAGTTCCTTTGTCAAGCCTCCCGGAATGACAGCGAGCTCCGAGTTCATTTGCTTCACCTGTTTTTTCACACCGTCCGTGAGATGAGCGCGCATGGAGTCACAGATCAACAGGGACGGTGACGAGTAGAGTTGTCAAAAAAATTGATACCTAGATATAAATCGATGCTAAAAGTGGTATCTAAATTAGATATTCCATCCCTGTGGTATCGATATTATGGACTATTATACACAGCCTTCTTCAAGTACACCGACACGCACGACAGCCAGATACCGTAAAGCAAACTCCGCCTCCCAGACAAACAGAAGAAGACGTCGCATGGCTACATTGCAATTTCCCATGCGAGTTGTCTCCGATCCAAGTTTTGTCTGCCAAATAAATAAACAAAAACATAAACAGCGAATTTGGGAGGCGCTTCACAGCCCAACTTAATTAGCATACCAAGTCCGACACGTAGTTGTATATTCAAGCTTATGTGCTTATAGGAAAACTCCCGTTTATTGCAACCCGGACTTCATTTCTAGCATGCAGTACGTTTGTTTACTCACGCTGACAACTTTGGTGCTACTTGGATTCCCCGGGGTATTCCGATCCATCGGCGAATCGCCATCAGTGTATATCCATATAATGGGTGCGGATGGGCACCCATGGTGCAGCCTCGAAATAAGACATTATGTGCACCAAAACATCTCAATGTCGAAAAGTTTTGTTAGGAATCATTAACGTGATTCCTGTCATAATCCGCCCCAGCCTCCCTGACTGTGTCTCTCCTGCCCTGATTTGCCTGATTGTTCTCACCTGTCCCTGATTACTCTGCCCATGCGTTCCTGATTCCCTTGTGTATTTAAACCTCCCTCCTGGTTGTTGTCTTTGTCGGTTCATTGTCGTTGTGCATGTTCGTTCGTCCTGTTGCTCCCGTCCTACAATAAACATCTTTTTATTTTTTCATCCGTCTGCCTGATCTTCTTCCTCCTGGAACCCACCACCACACATGATCTGCCACCTCCACCCGCAGAACATGACAGAATGAACCGACCAAACCTGAACCTGTGGTGAGCTAACACATCTGTTCCTGGAGGATTATTTTTTCTTTTTTGCCCCTTTCAGCTGTGGGAGATTTCTGGCCTGGAGTTTGTGTGTTCGGCGCATCCTACCTGTTCTCAGGGTGGTCAAAGTTCCTCTGGGAGATCCTGGCGCATCCTATTTATCTTCGGGGTGGCCAGGGTCATTCTCCTCCAGCTGTTTTTGTCCCGTCCCATTCTTCTCCTGAAGCTGCGGATCCTGGAGCCTCAAGGGAATTACACCCCCTACGCACGCCATTATTCTCCGGTGTGGTAGGGCTGGTCTCCCCGCTCTTTTCCGGTGGATCCTGGAGCCTCAAGGGAGCTACAACCCCTGCGCACGCCATTGTTCTCCGGTGTGGTAGGGCTGGTCTCCCCGCTCTTCTCCGGCTTCCCTTCACCCGAGCCTCCGCCGATGGACCCAGCAGATCGGGATGTGCACCTGCTCTGATTGGGATGTCGAGTACCTGCCGCCGAGCTGGGCTTCCACGCGTCGCTCCCGCTGCTCTACCACTTCCTGGTCCATGCCTGCAGGTTCTGTGCCTGCAGGTTCTCCACGCAGCAGTTCCTGCTGGGGCCTATGCCTGCTGCTGCAGTTCCTGCTGGGTCCCACGCCTGCTGCTGCAGTTCGTCTCTGTGTTCCTGGTGTCCTGTATTCCTGGAGTCAAGTGTTCGTGTCTAGTCTACTCAAGTCTGCGTGTCAAGTCCAGTCTACTCAAGTCTGCGTGTTAAGTCTACTCAAGTCTGCGTGTCAAGTCAAGTCTACTCAAGTCTGCATGTCAAGTCAAGTCAAGTCTACGTGTCGTGTCAAGTCAAGTCATCGTGTCAAGTCAAGTCTGCGTGTCAAGTCAAGTCTACTCAGGTCTGCGTGTCAAGTCAAGTCTACGTGTTGTGTCAAGTCAAGTCATCGTGTCAAGTCAAGTCATCGTGTCAAGTCAAGTCTGCGTGTCAAGTCAAGTCATCGTGTCTACTCAAGTCTGCGTGTCAAGTCAAGTCAAGTCATCGTGTCAAGTCAAGTCTGCGTGTCAAGTCAAGTCTGCGTGTCAAGTCAAGTCAAGTCTACGTGTCGTGTCAAGTCAAGTCATCGTGTCAAGTCCAAGTCATCGTGTCAAGTCCAAGTCATCGTGTCAAGTCCAAGTCATCGTGTTCGAGTGCCCAAGTCATCGTGTTCGAGTGCCCAAGTCATCGTGTTCGAGTCCCTGTGCCCAAGTCCAAGTGTTCGAGTCCCTGTGCCCAGTCCTTGAGTCCCAAGTCTTCTGGTCCAAGTTTCCCTGGTCTAAGTTCTTGGACACATCTGTTTGGTCGTAAGACGGAGTGCCGCCTGAACCGAGAGGCCCCTGCTCCGCAGCCCTGGATGGTGTTCCTTGTTCCCTGGTCTCGTCTTCTGTGTTCCCTTGTCGTGTGTGCCCTGGTCTGGTCTTCGTTCATGCCCGTGTCTCCTGTGTTTTGTGGCTTGTGGGCGTCTGGTATCCGCCCCTTGAGGGGGGGGTACTGTCATGATCCGCCCCAGCCTCCCTGACTGTGTCTCTCCTGCCCTGATTTGCCTGATTGTTCTCACCTGTCCCTGATTACTCTGCCCATGCGTTCCTGATTCCCTTGTGTATTTAAACCTCCCTCCTGGTTGTTCTCTTTGTCGGTTCATTGTCGTTGTGCATGTTCTTTCGTCCTGTTGCTCCCGTCCTACAATAAACATCTTTTTATTTTTTCATCCGTCTGCCTGATCGTCTGCCTCCTGGAACCCACCACCACACATGGTCTGCCACCTCCACCCGCAGAACATGACAATTCCCCTGTTCGTTTGGAGCGAGTCTGGGATTTCTAGGCGTGAACAGACTAGCCGCTGCTAATCTAACCGGCGCTTTTAATGGCATCACTGCCGTGCGCCAATCTGTTTTTATTAAGATTACCGGTAGATATACCTTTGTCCTACTGTGGAGAAATTCGTTTTCTCCCTTTAATGACCAACAGAGTTTTTCAAAAGTACAGAACAAAACATATGGCATTACATCTTATGACAAAAATGCACCTTTAACAGAGTTTAAGCAGCAAAACATCACTCTGCAAATAGTGTATATATAGTGAGACAATTCATGATTTAAAGTGTTAACTTTCGCCAGTTTTTGTATGCACGTTTTAAAAAATGCTGATACTTGAAAGGTTTAAGCACTTTACACACTTAATTCTTAACATTTAATTTTTGCAATATAAATTGAGGAATTTTTTTTAATAAACTTGTTCAATAAATTGGTGTTTTTAAATAGTATCGAAATCGAGCATCGAGTTTTTTTTCCAGTATCGAATCGAGTTTGAAATTTTAGTATCGTGACAACCCTAGTGACGAGTGGAAAAAACCGCATGGTCTCTTCACATACACCTCATTCAGCCACTCTTTCATTCTGTCCTCATCCATCCAGCCCTTTTCGTTAGCCTTAACGATGACTCCAGCTGGAAATTTCTCTTTAGACAGTGTCTTCCTCTTAAAAATCACCATAGGTGGCAGTTTCTGTCCATTAGCATGGCAGCCAAGCACAACAGTAAAAGCAGATTTTTCGTGTCCCGTTGTGCGTATCGCTACCATGCTAGTCCCCTTCTTCTCAACAGTGTGATTCACTGGGATGCAGGGACGTAATTTTCACTTTAGAAGTGGGGGGGCCACGTGTGTGTGTGTGTGTGTGTTGGGGGGGGGTCTTTACAGTATGTTCTAATGGGAAACAGGCTTCGACACAAATGGTTGTTTTCTGCTTGGTCCTAGAGCTCAACCAGTGCCAATTTAATATAAAGTATTGGTAAAAAAGTGCAGAGGTGAAAACTTGACTTTGGAGAAAGTGGGAGGGACATGTCCCCCCGTCCCCCCCCAAAATTACGTCCATGCCGGGATGTCAAAAGTGAGCGGCACTTCGTCCATGTTGGTTATGTGGCTGGGCTGAATGTGTTTGTCGGCAATCTTCTTACTGCAGTAGGAGCGGAAGATGGACAGCTTTTCTTTGTAATCCACTGGAAGTTGCTGCACCACTGTAGTCCTTGCCCGGATGGAGAGATGGCGGCGTTTCATAAAACGAAAGCACCAAGATGCACCTCCTTGAAAATGTTCAATGTTCATTTCTTGTGCGAGCGTTACTGCTCTCAGACGAATGGTGACATAGAGACGCTTCTCCCAGCTGTCCTCTGCTCGTTAACCCATTGCTCGAGGCGGTCTTCCAGCTCAGGCCACCTGGCTTTGTGCCCGCGGAAACACAGCTGCGTCTTCTTTACTTGTCGGAGTTCGTTTTCCAACTTCCTCCACTTGCAAACCATGGACTCATTAATGCTGAATTCTCTCGCTGCTGCTCTATTCCCGTGTTTCTCCGCGTAGCTGATCACTTGCAGTTTAAACTGTGCTTCATAGGCGTGTCTCTTAGCAGGTGCCATTCTCAGGGTTGTCAGAACAATGTTCAGCATACTGCGCAGTGTTTCCCCTAGGAATTTTTCCAGTTGTGGCTGTGGGGCCTGGGGGGGGGGGGGTCCTTGGGGAGAAATTATGACACGTCTCTAAATAAAGTAAAATTTTCTAGCGCAGAGAGGACACAATCCATAGAAGCACTGATTTGATCTCATTTCAGAGAAAAATAGAACAGGTTAGATGCACCTAATAAATAAAATGGGCAAACTCAGGCATCTGTTTCTTTCCTTCATTGTTTTGGTGCTGAAAATATCACTAATGCGGATCGAAGTAGATACACAGATAAATGCACCTCTTATTTATTATTTGGAGACTACATTTACTGCAGCTGGCAGAGGCAGAGATTTTTTCTATTGATACACGGAATTTACAGAATCATTTTAAATTTTAATAGGGGAAGACTGCAGGAGGGAGCGGTAAAATACTGGGGGTCCCCAGCAAAAACAAGAAACTTTACGAGTCTGATGAAACCCGCTGGTTTTCCATCAGGCGGTCACGGGGCAGCTCCAACGACCCAGTGGCTGTGCTGGGTCAATGTTATCGAGCTCAGTCCGGCTCGGCAGAGGGTGAACGAGCCGAGGTGACGTTGTGCTCTGCTTAAGAAGTGTTATTTTCCCGCTTCAGAAGAAGCGTCCAACGTGTTTTTACGCTTTCTCCGAGACATGTCACGTCGCTAAGTTGTTAGCACCGAGCGCTAACACATCAATAGTGCAACGTAGCCTGCTGGAGGTTTTAAGGGTTCAGATGAAAACACCCGGCCTCTCAGGCTGCTCACACATCGATCTTAAGTTGTCGCTGTTGCGCTCATGCCGTAATACAGTATTAGATGCGGTTAAAGTCAGACATGAAAAAATAAATAAATTTTACATGAATAAGTGATGCTTAGCCTGGTGGGGGAGGAAAACCTGGCCTAATAAGTACTGGAGGAAACCCTGTCAAGATTATCAACACATGTTTATCTTAATGCTATTGAAACATGTAAACCAAAAAGCATTATATCCACTGCTACCTTTCTAATTTTAAACTCAGTAACTTATGCTGTAACTTCACCTTGCCCTGCCTGCTCCTCCTTGCTGCCGCCGGCTGTGATCACAAGCGACAAGATAGTAGTTTCCGCTGCTTCTTCAGGAAACTGCGCAAAAAAAAAAATAATACAAAACAAAACTTGGGATCTTGTAGGCGTGGCGGTGGGATTTCAGCCGTGGCGGCCCGCCAAGGCTACGCCTATGTAAGGGAAACCCTGCGCTTCCTATTCACATCAGTGTGTTTCCTTCTTTTCATTTCATCCACAATGATGGAGAAAAAGAAACAGATTACATGATGCCATCGGATTTTCACATGAACTGTAAGAACTTTAGTTGCAACAGCAAAATTACTGAGCACTGTGTGGCTTAAGACTGAGATAGCTAACATGTTATGCTAATTATTATTATCTGACTAAATGTTGTAACATGTAGTGATACTATAGTAGTATGGTACAGGAAAGTACTGGTACCATTTAGTTACGTTGTTGCAGACTTTTAACACATTACTATTAACCTGAAGCATTCTGTGGGTCGTTAAAAAATATTAAGAGAAGTGGTGAAACTGCTCTTTCAGTTGTAAATGAAGCAGACCCCTTCTCTGTTTTCCCTACCACCCAAGAGGCGTGTGCTCATTATAGTGCCTGACGTGCTCTGCTCATAACACAGAACCAGCGCTGCTTTTATTCACACCGAATCCCTCGCGTAACTCGTCGTTGTCTCGTCCATTTCTCAAAACCACAGTTTAACGTTTGGTTCATCCTCTTGACAATCATTTTTGTTTTGTGCCACCTGCTGAACAGCAGGAATGTAAAGCTACGCTGCTAATGTTGCTGTTCAGATCTTCTTCAAACAGAAATGTGTTGCTGCCCCCGTCAGGTCAGCTGCATAAACAACTCTGCTTTATCTTCACATTTGAGACCCACCACTGTGGCGTGTGTGTTGTGCCAATTTGTGAATTCAGCTGCATATGTCCAGTGTTGGGTGATAATTTCCACCCCGGTGTGTGTGTGTGTGTGTGTGTGTGGATATAGGACAAAACTAATTATTTATGGATTTGAATAATTTGGATGTGACACTATGCTTTATAACGCTGTTATGTGTGATAAACACCCAGCCAATCAGGGGATGGGTGGGTGTGGCCAACAACAGCTTGTTTTGTCTTGTAACTGAGCCCTGAAACGGCTAATTTTGTAAGGTACTGAAATAGCTAAGAATAATGCTATTGAGAAGGCTTTTAAACATAAAATTCATTAACATGTTTTGAACCGGGGATACCCAACCCTGGTCTTCATGGGCTTCCATCCAGCATGAGATGTTTCGCTACCCCTGATTTCAATCACCAGGTGATTAACGAGACTCTGCAAACCTTGATGAGTTGCTGCTTGATGAACAGGTGATGCAACCATTAAATCAGTTGTATTGGAACAGGGAAACAACTGCAACAGAGGACCCTCCAGGACTGGAGTTGGACACTCCTGAGACCATAACATTATTAAAACAAAATGGTCCCTTTAAATTGGCACAAAATAACTTTATTCTCTTATAAAGTTCAGAATTTAGGGCTGTGTGTGCGCGTGCGTGTGAGTAAGGAGTTACATTGCAAAGTATGTGTGAGCGAGAGAGAGTTAAAAGGAGGCATTTACTGTCAGGTGTGTGTGTGTGTGTGTGTGTGTGTGTGTGTGTGTGTGTGTGTGTGTGTGTGTGTGTGTGTGTGCTGTCCTTCCGTTGATCTGGATCCAGCCGGTTCTCCTACCGGTCAGACGAATCTCAGTTATTTTATTTATTTTTTCTAGAAGAATCTTAAGTGCGTAGATCAAAAATCCTACGTGTCCCGTACTAACACGCGCGCGCAGAGCAGAACCGCTAATCTCATCGAGGTGCGTCACGGTCTACGTCACCAGAGTCAAAACAACATCAACGGACGTTACACTCACATTTGTGACACGCGCTAGTGTGAGTGCGCGCGCCCGCGGCGGCTCTCCTACTGTATCACTATCACTGTAGCTTACATGCGCACACGCGCACGCAGCCCATGTCGTAGGTAAAAGTTCCGGAGCTCCGCGTCCCGGCCTCGGGCCGGAACCATAGCGCAGCGCACATTTTATGTTGCATGAGCTTATCGTGATCAGCGTATTTGCGAGGGCGCACTTTGCGTTTCGATTGGGGGGGGGGGGGGGGGGGGGAGGGGGGGATCCAGCAGCGTGAAAGTTTGACCGAAACGCAGCGAATTCAGCTGAACCGAAAAACGTTCTCACCTCTGTCTGGACCGGAAGGTCTTTCGTGACGCTGCCTGTTCCTCCCGTTCAGTCCGGCCCGAGTTCTGCTTGAGGAGGCAACGCGGAACTAGTCGGTTCGGATCTGCCCCAGTCCGCCCAGCAGCCAGGCAACAAGAAAGCGGCAGTGGGCGGGGAGCCACCAGGCAGTCAGGCTGGGCTTGAAACTGAAAGCGATTGTGTAACACAATGACTATTGGCCCGCAACACACGCGTGCACACACATACACACACACCGCCTGTCGGTTTATTAGGTTGTTCTCGCTGCTGTTGATTTTCTGCAATCTGATGTCAAATCGATTATACACCACCTAATGACATCACAGCTGATCAAGTGTCATGCTCGTGACGTCACTGGAGATTGAAAAAAAAACCGATTCTATTTCTCTTGGGTATGTGTAGGCCATACAGCAGTTGTGTGTGTTGTCTCTGTCACACAGGTATGTCTTTATCAGTGAGGACCAGCACTGACTTCCATCCATTTTTGTGGCTGTATTATGCCAAACCCATACCACAGTCAATGTTGATCTAATCCTAACGTCAACAAAAAAATGATAATTAAATTTTTATTTTGTAAGCACCTTTCAAGACTCTCAAGGTACCTCTAAAACCAACTGGTGTGTTTTTTTAAGTGAGGACCAGAAAAAATGCCCTTACATAGGGGGGGGGGGGGGGGGGGGGGTCCTCAGTACATAAAAGTATACACACACACACACACACACACACACGGATCGATAAACACTGGCTAATGAATGTCGAGACGCATCTCACTCCTCAGCTGTTACATGAACTTCCAGACTAAAGTAAAATGACAAATTTTGAAAATGAAAAGTTAGGAATGCTGCAAGGAGAGTCAGCTCCTCCAAGACTGAGGTTCTCGTTCTGACCCAGCTAGTAAAAGAGCTCCATCACCTAGAGTAAGCTATGTGCTAATGACATCTGATCAAAAAGCCTCCTGAAAATGTTCTGGGCACTAGGAGAATACACTGGGGCAGAACCAGAATGACCTGGATGGATTATCCATGTTTCCACTTTAGGAATTGTGGGAAATTTCTGGCAGGGGGGAAAGTTACAAGGAGATTGGATGACTTGGCTCTCGCAGACTTTAAGATATTAGCATATCGCCACTGCCCTGGCAATGAGTGATGTCACTGATGAACGCCAAAAGACATTCATAGTAACATTGAAAGTTTATGCTGTCAAAATACGCAGTAATCAAATCCATTCAGGGGGCAGGAGAGCTGCTGTGTGATGTAAAAAGTGGTATTTAAAGGCAGGACACTTAAGTCTTTCATTTTTTAAATTTTCTCATAAGTCCCGCTCCTGTATGGAAGCCCATTCCCGCCACTCAAATAAAAAAAATAATTATTATCTCATAATTATGACTTAGCTATCTCATAATAACATACTATCTCATTATTATGAGATACTATCTCATAATTATGAGATACTAAGTCATAATAATGATAGTATCTCATAATAATGAGATACTAAGTCATAATTATGAGATAGCTAAGTCAAAATAATGAGATAGTATCTCATAATTATGAGATACTAAGTCATAATTATGAGATAGCTAAGTCAAAATAATGAGATAGTATCTCATTATTATGAGATAGCTAAGTCATAATTATGAGATAATAATTTTTTTTTTATCTGAGTGGCGGGGATGGGCTTCCATACACCTGGCCTCTCCTGCTGAACAAATTTTTCTGCGAGCCTTGCGCATTGGCAAATGGCACTGCGTTTACACCAGGGGGAGCTGTCAGTTAACGAGACCGTGCCTTAGCAGTGTTCACAATGGTCTCACGCGCATCAGTCGGCTTATCATCCAGCAGGACCGAGCGCAATTTGTGGCAGCGGCAGCGCGAGTGGCACTTGCGGTGGCAGCTCTGACATTTTCGGGTGGTGCCAAGGCTTTTAGTGACACCTGCCACAGCTGCCACGGCCTCTGCCACTGCTGCCACAGCTGTCATGGTACCTGCCACGACCCCTGCCACTGCTGCCACAGCGGCAACGGCCCCTGCCACTGCTGCCACAGCTGCCATGGTACCTGCCATGGCTGCCACAGCCCCTGCCACGGCTGTTATGGTACCTGCCACAGCTGCCACGGTTGCCAAAGCCCCTGCCCCTGCTGCAACAGCCACAGCTGCCACTGTACCTGCCACAGCTGCCACGGCTTACAGTGGCACCTGCCATGGCTGCCACAGACTGTAGTGACACCTGCCAGAGAAACGATTGGCTCTACCAGCCTGGAGCGGCACCTCTGGCAGATCGGAGTGTCATCTCCTTGCCAGACAGAGCTGCAGTTACAGATAACACAATAATTGCAGCACTTATTGCATCATCGGCCTCATTGTGCCAATGTTTTTTTTTTACTTTATTAGCAAAACCAAAACAAACAAGGCTGTCACCGAAAATATTTGAAATATTATGCGGTGTGCAGAAAGGATTATTGGAGGTGAGCTTCCCTTCCTCCAAGACATCTACAGGAAGCGGTGCCTGAGGAAAGCGGGGAGGATCATCAAGGACTCAAGTCACCCCAGCCATAAACTGTTCAGACTACTTCCATCAGGAAGGAGGTTCTGCAGCATCCGGTCCAGAACCAGCAGACTGAGGGACAGCTTTTTCCATCAGGCCATCAGACTGCTGAACACTTCACAGACACCTCACCCTCACTACTGAAACTCCAACATTACACACTCCATACTGTACATTAATGCCACTGTTTTGCACATACCAACCACTGTATATTTTATATCTCTTATTTTATTGTTTATTTTATTCATTTGTTAAATATGTATATACGCATTATACACACACTCACATGCACACACGTAGAAAAATAAAGAATAAAACTGTTAGCACACACATTTAGGAATGTATATACCTTACATACTATATATATTATTACTTAGATTAGCCATTTTTATATTTTGCTTGTTTTTACGTTATTGTATTTTGCACAACTGTTGCTGTGAAGCTCGCACACAAGAATTTCACTCGCATGTACTGTACCAATGTACCTGCACATGTGACATGACAATAAAAGTGATTTGATTTGATAATATTTGAAATATTTTGAGCGGTTTACAAATACCTTACCTTACCTTTATTGTTGTAAAACCACAATATCTATTAACTTTAGACTACATCACCAAATCTGTTGTAGTGACACACTGCCTTTTTACTTCCAAGCTGTTTAAAATTTACTGTAATACCCATTTTAAGCCAAAAGATAGCGCTATATGCACCGATTGCAATGACAATATAGAGAAAACTAACAGTTTATCTCTTTTTATTCCACAATCCACATTGGTAGCAGTTGTCATAAATTATTTCAGAAATTGAGAACTGCTCTGGCGCTCTCCATCTGCCTCTGGTGCTCCACTTGCAGCCTGACTCCGTACCAGAGCCCGGTGACCCAACGCCGGGCCTTCAACCCGGAAGTGTCGGTGGATCTGCCACTAGAGCTGCCACGGATTTGTCTGGGGGAGCAATAAAAATGATGGAAAAAATATATGCATTAACGCTTCTGATTGCATTACACTGTATATGCATGGAGTGACTGGGAAAGGTATTTGTAAACCGCTCGAAATATTTCAAATATTTTCGGTGTCAGCCTTGCTTGTTTTGATTTTGTTAATAAAGTTTTTAAAAATAAATGTTGGCACGATGAGGCCAATGATGCAATAAGTGCTGCAATTATTGTGTTATGGGCTCGACACACAGGAGGCAACAAACGACCGCGATCAGTGAAATTTGTCGCCGTCGCTTTTATTATCTGACACACGGGAGGCGATCCGCGCCAGCGGCAAAGCCGTCTACGCGTTCTGCTCGATGGCGAAATCAAAACTTCCGTTGTTTTGTTTGGCTGTGTCAGGTTGGAGGGAATTAAGGTTATTTAAGCGGTTCAGAGTTAAAAAAGCGGTAGATATGATGTTTCACAGGGTGCTGCTAGAGTTATGTGAAATCTTACGTCTGATTTTACTATATAAAACATAATAATAATCAACTTCTCCTTCATGTTTGCTCGGAGATGTACGGAGCATCCTGTCCGCTCATTGGACAGTGAATGAAACATCCGTTGATTGGTCCTCGTCCGAGCGACAGCGATGAAAAGTTGAAAATGTTTCAACTTTCTGGGATCGCGTCGCTGGGTCGCCTGTGCACGACACGTGCACGAGCGCAAAATTTCACACGCACATTTTTCGCGTTTCGCTTAGTAGGAGGGAGACCCGCGATTATCGCTTTGTCGCGCATGTCTCATTGAAAATGAATGGAGGAGAGGCGATGTCGCCTCCCGTGTGTCGAGCCCATTATCCATAGCGGCAGCTCTGTCTGGCAAGGATCTCCGATCTGCCAGAGGTGCTGCTCCAGGCTGGTAGAGTCAATCATTTCACTGGCAGGTGTCACTACAGTCTGTGGCAGCCATGGCTGTCACGGGATGAGTAGGAGATGGTTAGGACCCAAAATGCAGATACCCCAGGATGACATGAGGTAGGAGATGATATCAAGAAAAATCCTTTATTTTGAAGGATGAACAAAAATAAATCCAAAAGCAGGGAGCCAAAAATCCAAAAACCCTGAATCAGGAGAACAAAAGCTCACTTAGAGCACAAACTGGGGACAAGACACCAAGCTCACACAGAGCACCAAAAACAACGCTGACAACAACAATGAACCGACAAGACAGTGAGACAAGACAGGGCTTATATACACTGGGACTGGAGTGATAGGAGACGAGGAGCAGGTGTGTGGGGACCAGGCACAGGTGAAATCAATAATTAGAGGAGGAGCAGAGAAGGACACCAGACCTGACTAGGGAAGGACTCTCTCTCTCTCTCTCACACACACACACACACACACACACACACACACACACACACACACACACACACACACACACACACACACACACACACGCACACACACACACACACACACACACACTGAAATAAAAGACCTATATAAACTGAGGTGGGGAGACTGAGACATGAAGAGAACCAGGAGGGAGCTGGGGACAAAAAGGCTGGAGCTACAAGAGAAGACACATACATGAGATGCAGACAAAGGACACCTAAGGGTGCTTATTAGAGGTGGGAAAATGTTTATGTTTATGTTTATGTATTTAGCAGACGCTTTTGTCCAAAGCGACTTACAAGTGATAATCGACATTTTGCCCTTGAGGCTAACAACAATAGTAACAACAACAAATTGACATCAGTCATAGAGAGGAGGGAACAAGGAGTGGACAGTAGAGAGGGGGGACGGGTGCAGGCAAGGTGCTAGTTAAGAAGATGCTCTCTGAAGAGCAGGGTCTTCAGGAGTTTCTTGAAAATTGAAAAGGAAGCCGCTGTTCTGGTAGTGCTAGGAAGGTCATTCCACATTTGTGGAACGATGCATGAGAAGAGTCTGGATTGTCCTGAGCATGGTGTAGGCACTGCTAGTCGACGATCCTGTGATGACCGGAGCGGCCGGGCCGAGACGTAAGCCTTTGCAAGAGGATTCAGGTAGATGGGAGCCGTACTGTCTCGGACTTTGTATGCTAATGTTAGCAATTTGAATTTGATGCGTGCTGCTAGCGGTAGCCAGTGGAGCTCAATGAACAGAGGGGTGACGTGTGCTCTTTTAGGCTGATTGAAGACCAGACGCGCCGCTGCGTTCTGGACCATTTGAAGAGGTTTCACAGTACAGCCTGGAAGACCAGTTAGAAGAGCATGACAGTAGTCGAGGCGGGAGATGACAGTAGATTGCTCCAGGAGCTGGGTGGCATGTTGTGTTAGGTATGGCCTGATCTTACGTATGTTGTACAGCGCAAAGCGGCATGAACGGGCAACAGAGGCAACATGATCTTTAAAGGCCAGGTGTTCATCAATCACAACACCCAGATTTTGAACTGCCTTTGAAGGAGCCAGAGATAGGAAGTCATTCTGGATTGAGATATTGTGCTGTATGGATGGTTTTGCTGGGATGACAAGCAGTTCACTTTTAGAGAGGTTGAGTTGGAGATAGTGGGATTTCATCCATTTTGAGATGTCAGAGAGACAGTTTGATATTCGTGCTGAGATAGTGTGGTCGTCCGGTGGAAATGACAGATAGAGCTGGGTGTCGTCTGCATAGCAGTGGTAGGAGAAGCCATGTGATCGAATGATCTCACCCAGTGAGGTGGTGTATATGGCAAAGAGAAGAGGTCCCAGTACAGAGCCCTGGGGGACTCCTGTGGCAAGGTGGTGCACGGTAGAGGACTGTCCAAGCCAAGATACGCTGAATGATTGTCCTGTGAGGTAAGATTCAAACCAGGCGTGTGCTTTCTCTGTGATGCCCATGCTAGAGAGTGTGGACAAAAGGAAGCCATGGTTGACAGTGTCAAATGCAGCCGATAAGTCGAGCAGAATAAGCGCTGAGGATTTGCCAGTCGCTCTAGCTTCTTTTAAGGATTCAGTCACTGCTAACAGAGCAGTTTCAGTGGAGTGGCCCTTTTTGAACCCAGATTGGTAAGGGTCAAGCAGACAGTTTTGTGAGAGGTATTCTGTAATCTGCTTGAAAGCCACCCTTTCAATGATTTTGGACAGAAAAGGGAGGAGAGAGAAAGGTCGGTAGTTCTCCACATGATTTGGAGGAAGAGATGGGTTTTTTTTAGCAGCGGTTTAACCTGAGCATGCTTGAGAGAGAAGGGAAATGTACCGGATGTCAGTGATGCATTGATCACATGTGTGACTGCTGCGGCTACTATGGGAGCAATAGCTTGGAGCAGCTTAGTTGGAATAGGGCCAAGTGGGCATGTAGTAGGGCGGCTGCACGTGAGAAGCTTGGACACACAGTTCTCAGTGATGGGGAAAAAGAGGAAAATGAAGCAGTAGGGCCTGAGATGGTTGGGCTTGAAGGAGATTGTGGTAGCGAATGTTCAGGAAAAATGATCGATTCTAAGATGCATCGCGATTCAGCCGTGCATGATTCTGCATCGATGCAGCAACGTGACATAATGAGATTCTCTCCCTATGTCTATGTCGGGGGTCGGCAACCGCGGCTTTGGAGCCGCATGCGGCTCTTCCATCCATCTGATGCGGCCCCCTGTGCTTGTAAAATAATGAATGGATATTTCAATAAAATGCTTTATATTTTACTGCATTAATTTTACATCTGTAAGCTAATTCTAAATGTAAAGACTGTCTGCGTAAACCTGAACAGTTCCAACCCGGTCTTACTGTGAGACCGGGTTGACGCGTCACGCTTGTGCGTAATCATAGGCGCATTCTGAGCTGACGAGGATGTGAGATTCTGGGATTCTCCTCAGCTCCTGGATGTGTCGCCACATTGGAGACAGGAACAAGCGCTATTCAGCCAAAGTTTCATAATCAGGGAACATTTTCTAAGTGACAAGTCTCGCTTCAGTCGGAGGAATGTTCCTGCATGCGCTCTGGTTCTGCGACGTGCTCCAAGCCCCTCTCCACAACTTCAGCTCGCTGTGCGCCATACGTACGCGCTGACAGCGAGCTGCGCTGAGCTCAGTGTCAAGCTCAGATGGGAATCATTTCTTAAGTGATTTAGCTACACCTGCGCGAAACGAATAAAGTGTCAGTTCGTCTGCTTGCATCTTTCTATTCTTTCTCCGTCAAAATAAACGGTTAAATACGGGAACTATCCGGTCAACACAAGCCCTGCTTTTAACTGTTCTGTTTTCTGGCGAAAATTGTTGCAAAGAGATCAAATTTAACTTGATTAACACCAGAGCCAGGCGCACTGCGCCGTTATCTCCGTCACTGTAAATGAGGGAAAAACAAATTGATCGGATCCTTTTCTGACCTTCCCCACCTACAAAGTTTAATTACAACAATCAAACGTGACAGAGCCTGGATTTGTATTCTGAACAGTCTAAACATGTTTTTAAAAGAAACGTATGACAAAAGTGGCACCTGCTCAGTAAAACCACCAACAGGGTGAAAAATATCAAAATATTGCAGGCAGAGACGGGCTACAACTTCTGGATCCACTTTATATAAATCGTTTTATTGATTATCGTCTTATGAAAGATAACTTTGACGTACACGAGCGACCGGTACCGGCTGCTGTCACCTGTTGTGATTGGTTAAAGCAGCGCTCTGCTGTCTGAGGGTAGGCCCCGCCCACAACGCCGCGGCTGCTGCGGTGTTTTCTTTACTGTAGGAAACGGGTAATAATGGCTCTTTGATGGGAACAGGTTGCCGACTCCTGGTCTATGTCTATGCAGGACAATAAAGTTTTGAGGTTTTATAATTACTTCTGGGGGCAGAGTTGCAATGACATGCGCACTGTGTTGCCCTAGCGCCAATTTAAAACAGAAAAGGCGGACAGGGATACAGGGCCAACATTACCAGTAATCAAAGATGTACCCGTTACATTTAAATTGGATGTCTGGGCTAATCTCTGTTTTGGGATCCTGGATGTGAAAGAATCACTTAACACAGTATTTGTTTACTATTTTAAAGTTCAGTAATATTCTATCTTAAAGCTGCTCTACCGAAAACATTATTTCTTATATTATTTAAGTAATTATAGGCAGCACACTTTAAAAATTATTGCTCACTATAGTGAATAGATGAATGTTCTGTTTTTCAGGGATTTCGAAATCAAAAAGAAATTGAAAACTATTCTACTGCTTTTATTAAGTAATGAAAATTTTTGTGTGAAGAATCGTGATGCATTTCAGACTCAAATCGAATCGTTAGGCAGATAATCGGAATTGGATCGAATCGTGAGGCAGGTAGAGGTGCACACCACTAGTGCTTATGAGACCCAAAATGGGAACCTAGAGGATGAGAACACGAGGGGAGACGCAGACGTGACACATGACAGTGGCAGCTGTGGCAGCCATGGCAGGTGCCACTGTAAGCCATGGCAGGGTCCGTGGCAGCAGTGGCAGGTGCCGTGGGAGCAGTGGCAGGGTCTGTGGCAGCAGTGGCAGGTGCCACTAAAAGTCGTGGCAGCTGTGGCAGGTCCTGTGGCAGTTGTGGCAGGTGCCACTAAAAGCCGTGGCACTACCCGGAAGTGTCGGCGGCTGCCACCGGAAGTGCCACTTGCACTGCCGCTGCCACAAATCGCTCCTGCTGTCTCTCTTATCACCCCAACAGAGCAAGAAATACTATTATATGTTCCTGAACTAGCTTAACTTCTGAAAAAATTTTAAAAGTTTAAACATGCTTTTTAAAAATTCCCCATGAAATGTTCTTGATGGTGAAGTAGAGTTTATTTTGTAGACACTTTCAAAAGAAGAAATCTTTGTGATCTACAAGGCCTCAAAACTGATGAACAGTTGGCAAAACAGCTTTTGGACAGGTAAATACTAAGTAAGCGATTGTATTTTAGAGAACTGTAACTGACTATTTTTTAATAAAATAAAAACATTTGAGTTTTGATGTGTTGGATGGTGCTAGCTAGAATGCTAACATAGCACCAAAGTTATGTCAGTCTGTAAAATAAAAGATAACTGTGGAAGAGGAGAGTTGAACGAAAGGGGACTTTCTAGTTTGGGTATTTGAGCCAGGAGTTAGTGTAGGGTTTAACCTTACGCCATATCATACTATTGGGTTAGCGGTTTGCATTGCCGTTGTTGCTTTATTTCCATTTTTAGACGTTCCGCAGTTAAAACGCTACAGATTTGATTAAACGAGTGATAAGCATGTCCTGTAGAGTTTTATAAAGACAGCTATTAGAATCGTTTGTTTGAGAAACGCATCATATACATCAGCTGTTTGTTAGTACCTCAATGCTATATCGGCCTTCTGTTAGCTTTTAGTTCTGGCTTGTGTCTGAGGTTTTTGCTGTTTAAACACTACAGATTTGATTAAAATGACTAGTCAGCAGCTCCTGCAGAGTTTAATGAAGACTTAGGAAGGCTGCTCAAGTATCGCCACCACAGAGATTAGCCAGTCATAGTTTATTATAAACAAAGTGTGTATCTGCTTAAAAAATAAAAA
Source organism: Nothobranchius furzeri (assembly GCF_043380555.1). Taxonomy (NCBI): domain Eukaryota; kingdom Metazoa; phylum Chordata; class Actinopteri; order Cyprinodontiformes; family Nothobranchiidae; genus Nothobranchius; species Nothobranchius furzeri. Next base: position 46,815,051 of record NC_091752.1, read on the forward strand.
GTAAAACTGTCACGGCGTGTGGGCGAGGTGAGCGGAGGTGATGTGAGGATCCACATGTGGGGAGGAAGACAGGCAGACAGGTAAAAACTCTTAATCTTGGTTTATTAGAACACACGCTGGACAATGAAACAATGGACCGACACAAGACACAGAACAGAAGGGGCTTAAATACACAAGGGCAAGGAGCTAAGGTGATTGGGAAACGAGAGGCAGGTGGGAGCAATTAACGAGACACAAGGCTGAACCAAAATGGGGAGACAGGACAGGGTGTGACAGTAAAGCCCCCCCCCCCCCCCAAAAAAAATGGGCGGATCCCAGACGCCCACAGGAACAAGGAGCAGGGCGGGAGGAGGGGGACCCGGAGGGAAGGCCAAGAGGAACCGAGGGACCAACGGAGTCCGGGGGCCTGCGCCTGGGGCAGAGGAGGAGGCGACGGGCCCTTGGAGGCCTGCATCTGCGGCAGAGGAGGAGGCAACGGGCCCTTGGAGGCCTGCGTCTGCGGCAGAGGAGGAGGCAACGGGCCCTTTGAGGCCTGCGCCTGCGGCAGAGGAGGAGGCGACGGGTTCTTGGGGGCCTGCGCCTGCGGCAGAGAAGGCACAAACGATGGGCTCTTGGGGGCCTGCGTCTGCGGTAGAGGAGGCGGCGGCGGCGGCGACGGGCTCTTGGGGGCCTGCGTTTACGGTAGAGGGGCTCTGCAGGCTGGGCCGGTGGCAAAGTCTCTGCAGGCTGGGCTGGGGACACAGTCTCTGCAGGCTGGGCCGGGGACAAAGTCTCTGCAGGCTGGGCCGGGGACACAGTCTCTGCAGGCTGGACTGGGGATGAAGTCTGCAGGCTGGACCGGGGACAAAGTCTCTGCAGGCTGGACCGGGGACAAGGTCTCTTGGACGGGCTGGATCAGAGCCTCGTGGAAGGGCTGGACCAGATACGGTGCAACCTCCAGAACCACCACAGGAACCGGAGACGGCGTCAACCACGGCACTTGAGACGGCGGAGACGTCGGACCAGAAGGGATGTCGGCATCTGGAGTGGAACGAGCATCGACCTCTGGAGTGGAACGAGCGTCAACTTCAGATGAGGCGTCGACTTCAGATGAGGCGTCGACTTCAGATGAGGCTTCGACTTCAGATGAGGCTTCGACTTCAGATGAGGCATCGACTTCAGATGAGGCGTCGACCCTTGGACAGGAAGAGGCGTCGACCCTTAGACAGGACGAGGCGTCAACCCTTGGACAGGAAGAGGCGTCGACCCTTGGACTGGAAGAGGCGTCGACCCTTGGACAGGAAGAGGCGTCGACCCTTGGACAGGAAGAGGCGTCGACCCTTGGACTGGAAGAGGCGTCGACCCTTGGACTGGAAGAGGCGTCGACCTCAGAACACGAGGAGGCGTCGACCTCAGAACACGAGGAGGCGTCGACCTCAGAACACGAGGAGGCATCGACCTCAGAACACGAGGAGGAGTCGACTTCAGAACACGAGGAGGAGTCGACTTCAGAACACGAGGAGGAGTCGACTTCAGAACACGAGAAGGAGTCGACTTCAGAACACGAAGAGGCGTCGACTTCAGAACATTAAGAGGCGTCGACTTCAGAACTGGAAGAGGCGTCGACGTCAGAACTGGAAGAGACGTCGACCACAGGACAGGACAGGGCGTCAACCACCATCGACTTCTGGTTCGGGGGCGTCGGCTTCTGGTCCGGGAGCGTCGACTTCTGGTCCTTCGACTTCTGGACCGTCGACCTCTTGACCGCTGGCCTCTGGACCGGAACCGGAACCGTCTGCTTCTGGTCCGGGGGCGTCTGCTTCTGGTCCTTCGACTTCTGGACCGTCGACCTCTGGACCGGAACCGTCTGCTTCTGGTCCGGGGGTGTCGGATTCTGGTCCGGGGGAGTCGGCTTCTGGTCCGGGGGTGTCGACTTCTGGTCCGGGGGTGTCGACTTCTGGCCCTTCAACTTCTGGACCGTCGACTTCTGGACCGCCGACTTTTGGACCGGCGACTTTTGGACCGGAACCAAAACCGTCTGATTCTGGGCCGGTCCCGTCTGCTTCTGGGCCGGTACCATCTGCTTCTGGGCCCGAACCGTCTGCTTCTGGGCCCGAACTGTCTGCTTCTGGGCCCGAACCGTCTGCTTCTGGGCCCGACCCGTCTGCTTCTGGGCCGGATCCGTTGACGTCTGGAGTGGAGGCGGAGCAGCTGCGGGAGGGGCTGCCTGGACAGGCTGCATGTGATCTGGCGGTGCTTGGAACGGAGAGAGCAGGGAGGACAAACCGTCCAGCTGAAGCTCCCGAAGGCTGAGAGCCCGATGGAGCTGGGCCAGCCCAGAGACTGGTGAACTCCGCTGGGTGAGGTGAGGAGGATAGGGTGTCCAGGCGGGATTCCTGGGAGTTGATGAGCTGGCGGAACCGGCCAAGCTCCGCCGGGAGACTGACAAGCTCGGTCAGCTGGGCTGCGGCCAACGCTCCTCCCCCTGTAGATGACGGAGGCGCTGATTCGGCAGGAGACGGGACTGCTGGTCTGGCCGGGGGCATGTCCAAACTGCTGCGCCGGGCAGGGGCAGCGGCGAGCTCACAGCTCCGTCCGGCCAAAACATAGACCCAACACCGACACAGTACTCACATAGCAGTTTAGCCAACTTTCAATCTGACCTGTCATGGATCCAGCAGTGAAGTATCTCACGCTTCTTGAATTTATGGAGCTGGAAAAGGAACAGGAGTCACCGTTCTGGGGAACGCATCTGGCAATCAGGCCACTGCCACGCAGAGGTTCCACCCTACCGTCCAGGCCTGCTGCGGCCGTCTTGCGCATGCGGGCTCCTGACAATGCAACAGTGGCGGCCCCGGAGACCCTCTACTAATTCATGGCCTTCACAGATCCAAGGTTTAGCAGTCACGCCACTCAAGCCTCAAGTTCCTCCCTTCATGCTGTAACGTGAGGAAATATGGGTTTTCTGTCACAATGGTGGTGCTGGACGCAGCGAGGTCAAAGCTGGGTCATTGAGAACTTTCACCCACAGATTAAGACCTGAACGCCAGCGAGTCTGGGAGGAAACCATAACATCTGCCACCTGCGGTACCAGAAGAAGGAGTTCTCATGGACAAGTAGTCATAACAAATCAAAACTTAAAGTTTAAACTTCTTTTTCTTGATTTTAATGTTAAAGTAACCATTATCATTTTGCTCATTATAAATGTGTTTAATCAAATGAATGGTTCTTATGCTTTGGGGTAATTATAATGGTTTAATGAATCCATTCTTAAATAATGTTGAGAATGTTTGTTACTGACCTTCACACACACTCAAGCACAAACATTCACACACACCCACACACACCTGCTCACAGTAAACTCCAGACACATTTGATGACGCACGTTTGCTTTGAGAAGAGAAAGGTTTTTGGTAAGTTTCAGTCTTATGTTTATCAGTTCGTGCTTGACTACGAAAGAGAGAGGACGTGTAGACAATCACCAGGGGAACAGAGCCCATGGGCTCAATCCCCCCCCCCCCTCTCACGCTGTTTCTGCCAAGCCAGGCAGAATAGCTGAATCGCAACTTCTAACGCAGACTCATTACCGAGTCTTTTGATTTCTGAGTGAATTAACTTAAGAAAGCGCGTCGACAAAACGCTTTACCATCAACGTGTACCGAGGGCAACTCTGGACCGGTTCCGTTCGACACCTACGTCTCCTGTCAGCCGCCGGTGTCATCTGGATGAATCACAACATCCTCCACGGCCCGGATCCGAAAGAGGGTCCACAAGAATTCGGAGAGACAGAACACGGTGTTTAGCGTTTGGATGCATCTTTTCCAACTAAACCTAAGTTTATTCAAACCATCACTTCTCACTCAGACACCTGTTTCTTCCTGAAGCAAAATCAGATGCACACACGCATCCATCTCACCTCATATCACTCTCACAACTCACAACATTCTCAATCTTCATAAATTCACCAGAAGGTCTATTTGAGCAAGAACAGCATATAAACTGTTAAAAGATTGTCCCACAAAGTTGCCAATGTGATTGTTATTTCCTGTTCGTCAATTTTCAAAATCATTAGTTTAATTTGAAGAATTAAAACTTTTAATCCTTCAAACTGGTTTCCTCATTGAACTGAAACACAGACACTCAGATATTATCGGCAGTTTATCGATGAAAACAACCTTTGAGTCTTCTTTTGGTTATTGATTTATTAAAAATTAAAATTCCGAATTAATACGTAGCATGGTTCCTCTTTCATAAAAGAGCATAAAACCACTACGCTACAATGCCAAGTCCAGCGGTGGTCCCAGGAGTCGCGCCGCATCCACATCCTGCGGTGGTCCCAGGAGTCGCACCGTGTCCACGTCCTGCGGTGGTCCCAGGAGTCGCACCGCGTTCACGTCCAGCAGTGGCCCAGGAGTCGCACTGCATCCACGCTCAGCGGGGTTCCCACTTTTGCCTTTCCAAGAGGCTCCGCCTGTCCACGTCCAGCGGTGGTCCCATGGGTTGCACCGCATCCATGTCCCGCGGTGGTTCCAGGGGACGCATCGCATCCATGTCCAGTGGTGGTCCCAGAGGCCGCACCACATCCACGTCCAGCAGAGATTCCACCTTCGTCTTTCCAAGAGACAGAATGGACCGACCACACCTCAAACCAGCAGAAACCTGGACTCCACCAAAAACACTTCACTACAGGTACTGTGGAGACCCAGAGACTTGCCGTACCTACATCGAAGCCTGCGTTCGTTACATGGACCTGGCTTCCTCGGAGCATGACAAAGTCTCCTTCATGTCTAATTTGGGTGGTAGCGCCCTGGTGTGGGCCATGGACTATCTTGCTGTATGTCCATCCAGATAGGTGTCCTTCTGGGAGTTTGCCAGGCGTCTGCAGGAGACCTTTGGCCTTGCTTCATCTCCTGTTCATGCCTCCGACCCCACACCCCTGGGACACCAAGTCACCTCCGTGACACGCCCATGAGTCACGGGTGAGCACAGGTGAACGCCAAGCTCTGACAAATTTGTCAAATATTGTGGTGCTGGATTGAGATAAATGTTTTTCAGTAGGTGAAATCAACATATGTGGCAGTTGGCAGTATTATGCCCCCCAGGAAGGTGAAGCAGCAATCCAAACAAAACGAAAACGACGACGAGCTTCAGTACGTGGGACAAGGAGACATGGCAGGTGCGCATGGTGACAGAAAAGAAATATCAGAGTTGATACGCTCTGTCATAAAGGAAGAGATCAGCGTTGTGGTTAATAAACTGAACGCGATTATGGATGATATTTCTACTTGTGTGAGAAGACTGGGTGATGTGGAGGAGACTTTACCTAAACTGGACAGTCGGATGTCAAAGTTGGAGTCGGACAATGCAAGGCTGAACAAATCCAACGCCGAGCTGAGAGAGAGGACGGAGCGGCTTGAAATGCAGAGCCGCAAAAACAACCTTCGTGTGTTCGGATTATCTGGTGACATTGGAAAAACCGACCTGACTACTTATATGGACAAGCTGTTTAAAGATTTGTTTAGAGGAAAACTTCTGCGGGAGCCAGAAGTGGAGATGGCGCACTGGATTGGACCTAGGAGAGACGCAGGAAGAGCGATGATGGTGCGGCTGCGGAGGCTTACAACAAAGGAGGAGATTATAAAGATAGCCAGAGAAGAACGTGTTTTCCAACTGCATGGTATGAAGCTGAAGATTTTTCCAGATCTGACCAGTGAAATGGCGAAAAAACGAGCTGGCTTCTGGGAAATAAGGAGTAAGCTGAAGAAGGCTCAGGTGAGACATGGCCTAATTCATCCCGCTACCCTGATTCTGACTTTTAAAAATGAGACAAAAAGGTTCAATGAACCGAGTGAGGCTGAAGCCTACTACAAGACTGTGATTGAACCAGGGAAGAAGGATGGAGATTGAACCAGGGAAGAAGGATGGAGAATAATATGGACCAATTAAAAACGGTTTAATGAGTGTGAAGATGGACTGTGAGATTACTGTTTAGGTTATGTGAGGATTATGTTTAATTTTTATATAAGCATTAAATAACATCGCAAGATGGAAATGATAGCCCGCACAATAAGAGTTATATAATTTGGTTATTTATGTGTCTAGAGCTGGTGTGTAAAAATGTTTTATTTCATTACAGTGTTTGAGTTTGAGATGAATGACAGTATGAATGTGTTTGGTAAAATTATAAAAATGTTACAGGAAGCTCAGTATGATTTTTGCAGGCAGGAATTTATTCTAGATTTTGGATGACAGATCATGTTTGGTTGCGGGAAAAGGGGTTTAAAATAGCTCATTTGAATGTGTGCAGTTTGAGAAATAAGGTGGCGGATGTTCAAGAAATTTTGCTAAATTATAATTTACACGTGTTAGCAATATCAGAAACACATTTAGATGACACAATTAATAATGAAGTAGTAGAGGTTAGGGGCTATAATATTTATAGACTATATAGGAACTTGTATGGTGGAGGTGTGGCCTGTTATGTTCAAAATCACATACCAGTTAGAGTAAGAACAGATTTCATGGTAACTGAAGTTGAGACACTATGGTTAGAATTGCAGATTCCTCATTTAAAAGCTGTCATTATTGGATGTTGTTACAGACCACCAAATGCTCCTATATACCACTTGGATCAGATAGGAGGTATGTTGGATAAGGCATGTGATCTGAGAAAAGAAATTTTTTTCCTAGGTGACTTTAATATTGACTGGAAATCAGGAAATTGTCCATTGAGGAATAAATTGTTTTCATTTACCAACATTTGTAATTTATCACAACTCGTGCAGGCTGATACTAGAATTCAAATGAAAAGTAATGGCAAACTTTCTACAACTTTGATTGACTTAATTTTTACCAATATGACAAATTTATGTTCTAAAGCCGTTTCGATTCCAGTGGGCTGTAGCGACCATAATTTAATTGCGGTAACAAGGAAAACAAAGATGCCTAAAAAAGGCCAATTATTTGTGTGCAGACGGATGTTTAAAAACTTCAGTGAAGATGACTTCATAGAAGATGTGAGGAAAATAAGTTGGACACAGGTTTTAAGTGAAGATGATCCAGGCCAAGCAGTAGCAGTTTTCAATGAATTGTTCACAAAGGTGTTAGACAGACATGTTCCTGTGAGAAGGGTATCTGCTCCATGGTTGGATGAAGAATTAAAAGAATATATGAGGCAGAGGGATAAACTTAAAAATGAAGCAGTAAAAACTAATAGTCCAGATAAATGGAAAGAGTATCGTAGATCACGAAACTTTGTAACTAAATTAAATAATCATAAAAAACGGTTGTATTATCAAAAAAGACTAACTGATGCAAAATCGGATAGTGCAAGATTATGGGGTACATTGAATGAAATAATGGGTAGGCATAATAGGTCAGCTCCAACTTTTTTGGATGTAGGGGGAACTTATCTCACTAAACCAACAGAAATTGCTAATTATTTAAACCAGTTTTTAACTAATAAAATTAAGTTGTTACGAGATTCTATGGAAAATAGTCAAACCAAAAATATTTCCTATCAACTAATTAAACAAAAAATAATGTTAAATAAAAACTGCCAATTTCTATTTGATAAAGTGACTGAAGACAAGGTTAAGGAGATAATATTAAAAAGTAAAAATAAACCATCTGGCATAGATAATATTGATATAAAATGGTTAAAGTTAGTAGTAGATTTTATTTCATGTCCTATTGTTCATATAATAAATGGAAGTTTTAAAGAAGGTATTTTCCCATCTCAATGGAAAACAGCAAAAATAATACCTTTAATTAAGAACAATAGAGAACCACTGTCTGGTCAAAACAGTCGACCAATAAGTTTGCTACCAGCGTTAAGTAAAATCATGGAAAAAATTGCATATGATCAAATTCAAGATTATTTTGAGGTAAATGAATTGAACACAAAATATCAACATGCTTACAAAACAAATCACTCAACCACTACTGCACTTATTCAAATAACTGATTATTGCTTAGAGAATATCGATAATAATAAGCTACTTGGTTCTATATTTCTTGATTTAAGTGCGGCTTTTGATGTTTTATATCATGATATTTTATTACAAAAACTTAAACACTATGGATTTCATACATCTGCTCTTAACTGGACTAAAAGTTATCTTACTGACAGAGAATATCAATTTTATTTCAATGGCAGTTTTTCTGAAAAGGGTCTGATGGAATGTGGTGTTCCACAGGGAAGTTGTTTGGGACCACTTTTGTTTTCTATTTTTTTGAATGATTTTCCGTGGGTGCTGCAACATGCGACTACAGCAGTATATGCAGATGATATTACTGTTTTAGCTTCAGCACATACGGAGAGTGCATTGAATGAAATATTAAATGAAGAGTTAAGAACAGTCGAGCAGTGGATAACTGCTAACAAATTAGTGATTAATGCAGGAAAAACTAAATGCATGGTAGTTGGCTCCAAACATACTTTACAGACGATGCCAAAGTTACATTTAACCCTGAGTAACAACATAATAGAACAACTAGAAGAAGTAAAATTACTAGGAGTTATAGTTGATTGTAAATTATCATGGACAAGCCAGATTAATTATGTTTTACGCAAAATGGGGAGAGGTATGGGCATAATAAAATTTTGTTGCAAATTTATACCACAATATTTACTTAAATGCCTTGTTCAATCATTAGTGCTTTCTTGTGTAGATCAAGCATCTGTTATTTGGTCCAGTACAAGTGAAAATAATTTGCATAAGCTACAAGTTGCACAAAATAAAGCTGCTCGTATTGTTTTAGGCTGCCCTTACAGAACAAATGTGGGAACGATGCATGAAAAACTTGCTTGGCTTGATGTGAAGAGTAGATTAAAGTATTTCGTGGTAACAACTGTGAGGAAAATAATAATTACAAAAACACCAAAAATTATACATAGCAAATTAATGTTTTTTTCAGATAATCATACTTATAATACACGACAGATAAATGAGATGAAATGTATTTTACCACGCAGTAGAACAAATCAAATTCAACGATCTTTTCACTATAAAGCTATGCTTGCATGGAATGCATTACCTAGATTTTTAATTTTTGAAAGTAATAACATTTCTTTTCATAAGAAACTGAAAATTTTTTTGTTTACACACCTAATTGTATAGTGACTATGAACTCTGCAACGAAGGATTGAAAATCTGTGTTTGAGGTCGAGTACTGGATATCGATGAACTATGATACGAAACAATGGACATGATGTCACCATTCTGTTAAATTTTATTTTCAATCTTTATTGGTGTGATTAACTCCTTTCCCGATATTAGTTTATATATGTAATTTTGTTCTAGATATGTGATTTCATCTTGAGCTACTGGTATTATGGGAATTAGGGATGTGTGTGCGTGAATGTGTGTGTGTGTTTGTGTGTAAAGGGTATTATCTCATGTAAACAACTGTATGAAAATGTATGAGACCCCAGGAAGACTAGCATCTGCACTTAGGCAGAAGCTAATGAGGATCTCAATAAAACGAAACGAAACGAAACCTCTTCCAGACTCCGACTCTGTCGGCCCCGAGTCATCATTACCCTCCTGCTACCATCAGATCCGGTTTCCTCTCCTCTTCCCCTGTTCCTGTTGACGCTGACTCAACCTCCACATGACGACGATGCCGTAACTGTTGCCAACGACCTCAGTCCAAGCTCCACCCGCCCGCTCTACACCCAGGTCCCGCGGTGGTCCCAGAGGACGCTCCACATCCAGTTCCGGTGGGGGTCCCAGAGGACACTCTGGATCCCGTTCTGGTGGTGGTCCCAGAGGACACTCCGCATCCCGTTCCGTTGGTGGTCCCAGAGAATGCTCCACATCCCGTTCCGGTGGTGGTCCCAAAGGATGCTCCGCATCCTGTCACAGTCTGCCCTGCTCACTATTCATTTCACTTAATACACTGCAGTTGTCCCAGTTCTGTGTTAACAGGTGGGCGTGTCGGAGAGCCAGCTGTTCCTGATCTCCCTGATCAGAGGGCCAGGGGTACTCATTCTACCAGAGGCGAGATAAGAGGATGGAGAAACTGCTCAAAGCTTCAAGTTGTAGCGTCCAGCAATGGTCAGTTTAGGTACAGCCTGACCATCCACCATCTATTCAACACCTGGTCAGAGAGGAGACACAACATTGCATGTGTTCCCGTTAAACAAGTCTGCCCTCACACAAGCTGGGATTCAGACTCCACAAGTCTAAATCATAACATTAGCTTCCTTTCCTCAAGGTCTCAGCTGCAGAAGACAGAAGATCCAGCTCAAATCAGTGCTAATGTCAATAATGATTTTAATAAATCAATATGAACTCCTTCTATGACTTATAATCTAGATAATCATTAAATAAACATTTGCTTACTATAATGGTGATAATTATAGTATTATGAAATGAAATGATTCATTAATTGTGCTCATTGAGTGGATGTTGTCAATCCACTAGACTGCAATGTGTTCCCCATGTTTTGACGACAAGGTCCACACACCTGCACATCCACCATGACAAGTACGACTAAGTTAAAGTCCCATACACATAGCTAAAACCTTTTACCCAGATCAGGACTTCCATATTAAAGAAGGCGTGTTTCTGAGAGTTGCTTCGTAACATCTTCCTTTCTGTCAGCCTCTGACTGGCTGTGAAAACCATAACAAATAAACTTTAAAACTAAAGCCAGACAGAGATTCTTCAGTACTGGAGAGTTCCGAAAAATAGCTCAGATTGGCCACCTGTTGCAAGACTAAAACGTTTTGTGCACCTGCAAAGCTGATGAAAAACACTTCCTGCAGAACAAAGCTGAACTGTTCACTCCTTACGAGTTATCTCTGAGACGCAAGCTGATTCCATCCTGTGATGCCCGGTGACATCTCTTGAGACTGGAGAAAGTCGGTGCTTACGGTCAATCTACTGGTGCCCTGGGGTCTTCTCCGGATCCGGACGAGGGTCATCCAAAGGGTGAGAGTAGAACACAGAGAGACTGCGTCTGAATGTGCTTTGATAACAACCAACCTCATAGTTTATTGCAAACCAAATTCTTTTTCATCTGGAGACGTCGTTCTCTGAGATTACAGAAGTTCTGACCAACACCTCATTTACACATTAGCCTACATCACCTTTAGACCCATCCATTCACGGTAAATGCTTAGTTCACTTGTCGTGTTTTTCTTGTAATAAAATCATTTTTATTACAAACCTGACTCTTTCATGAATCAAAACGAAGTGTGTATAACTGCTTAATAAAGCAAATAATCTTAGATTCTTCTGATTAAGCCCTATAATTTTCTGATATTTACAATAAAGATCAAGCAAGGTAATATTGTATATGTATTCAGAATATCAAATAAATGATACACATTTGCCACCGCTACAAAGTCAAGCTGGAATTTTTATCTGATCTAGTTCATTGAGAAATCTTGTGGCGTTGTGGTGAACTGGAAGATAAAGGTGTTTTGAATATGCTCATGGAATCGTGGCAGCCTTCTGTATTTTAAAAGCTAGAATTTAGTCAATAGCTTAGCTACGAGAAAAGGATGTGGCGATATGCGCGCACTCAGACTCTGTCCAGTCAGACGGAATACCTGCATCAGACACGGGACGTATCTGGACAATTCACACCGTGAAAATGGAATGTGTCAGCCAGAATTAAAACACCGATCAGATCTGTTAAGATTAGCTCAGTTAATGTAAGCGTCCAAGTGTCCCTGGTCACAACCAGAGGTGGAAAGAGTACTAAAATGTTGTACTTAAGTACAAGTATAATTACTTTCATGAAATTTTACTCAATTACAAGTAAAATTACCTGCCTCAAAATGTACTCAAGTAAAAGTAAAAAGTAGCTTATTTCAAATGTAGTCAGAGTAAAAGTTACATAGTTACTTTTTTGACTGCGCAAGGACGGGCTCTTCTGAATAGTTAAAAAAAGACAATGGGGTATAAATGTCAAAGTGGCCATTTTTTTTTAAATGAAGAAATATGCATATTGAAGTACAAAGGCAGTTACACTGCAAACTAGTAACATAAATTAGGTTATAGTCACAAGCCCATGACTTTTCCCTGAACGACCCCCCCCCCGCCAGATCCTGATAGGCCTACCCAGTCTCTCAGCCTCTCCAGTAGCAGGTGATGGTCAACAGTGTCAAAGGCTGCAGTCAGGTCCAGCAGGACCAGAACAGAACAGTCCCCTGCATCACTGTGAGTCAGAAGGTCATTAGAGACCCTAAGAAGAGCTGTTTCAGTAGAATGAGCTCTACGAAAACCTGACTGGAAGCTATCATAGATGTTATGTTCATCAAGAGCAGCTGTGAGTTGTTTAGCCACAACCTTTTCCAAGATCTTGGAGATGAACGGAAGTTTAGAGATGGGTCTGAAACTGCTATGGAGAGAGGGGTCGAGACTCGTTTTTTTAAGAAGCGGGTGGATTACAGCATTCTTAAAGTAAGCAGGGACCTGACCAGAAACCAGAGAAGCATTAATTATAGAGAGCACGCTGGGACCGATGGACTGAAAAGCACTTTTAAACAAAGATGAGGGTAAGATGTGATGACTGTTGCTTGACTTAGTCCGCCCCAGCCTCTGCCATCTGGTCAAGATGTCTTCTCATATTGATCAAACCTGTTGAATGACAAATACATAACACATATTTAATATATCTGGCAATTAAGTTTTGATAGAAGATGCAAGAAGAATTGTTTTTCGTAATACATGCCTTACAAATACTATAATTTGTGTCGACAGACTCGTATAATTGAACTTTAAGTGTGTTGACAGGACTGAAATGAATAAGAAACAGATTAAAAACGTCGTCGTCGTCTTCCTCCGCTTATCCGGGTCCGGGTCGCGGGGGCAGCATCCCAACTAGGGAGCTCCAGGCCGTCCTCTCCCCGGCCTTGTCCACCAGCTCCTCCGGCAGGACCCCAAGGCGTTCCCGGACCAGATTGGAGATGTAACCTCTCCAACGTGTCCTGGGTCGACCCGGGGGCCTTCTGCCGGCAGGACATGCCCGAAATACCTCCCCGGGGAGGCGTCCAGGAGGCATCCTGACCAGATGCCCAAACCACCTCAACTGGCTCCTTTCGATCCGGAGGAGCAGCGGTTCTACTCCGAGTCCCTCCCGAATGTCCGAGCTCCTCACCCTATCTCTAAGGCTGAGCCCGGCCACCCTACGGAGGAAACTCATTTCGGCCGCTTGTATCCGCGATCTCGTTCTTTCGGTCATTACCCAAAGCTCATGACCATAGGTGAGGATTGGGACGTAGATCGACCGGTAAATCGAGAGCCTGGCTTTCTGGCTCAGCTCCCTCTTCCCCACGACAGATCGGCTCAGCGTCCGCATCACTGCAGACGCCGAACCAATCCGCCTGTCGATCTCCCGATCCCTCCTACCCTCACTCGTGAACAAGACCCCGAGATACTTAAACTCCTCCACTTGAGGTAGGACCTCTCCCCCGACCCGGAGGTGGCAAGCCACCCTTTTCCGGTCGAGAACCATGGTCTCAGATTTGGAGGTGCTGATCCTCATCCCAGCTGCTTCACATTCGGCCGCGAACCTACCCAGCAAGAGCTGAAGGTCAGAGCTGGATGAAGCTAGGAGGACCACATCATCCGCAAAAAGCAGAGACGAGATTCTCCTGCCACCAAACTCTACACACTCCACACCACGGCTGCGTCTAGAAATTCTGTCCATAAAAGTGATGAACAGAACCGGTGACAAAGGGCAGCCCTGGCGGAGTCCAACCCTCACTGGGAACAGGTCCGACTTACTACCGGCTATGCGGACCAAACTCACGCTCCTCTGGTAAAGGGACTGAATGGCCCTTAACAGAAAGCCACCCACCCCATACTCCTGGAGCGTCCCCCACAGGGTGCCCCTGGGGACACGGTCATAAGCCTTCTCCAAATCCACAAAGCACATGTGGATTGGTTGGGCAAACTCCCATGCCCCCTCCATCACCCTTGCAAGGGTATAGAGCTGGTCCACAGTTCCACGGCCAGGACGAAAACCACATTGCTCCTCCTCTATCTGAGATTCAACTATCGATCGGACCCTCCTCTCCAGTACCTTGGAGTAGACCTTTCCAGGGAGGCTGAGGAGTGTGATCCCCCTATAGTTGGAACACACCCTCAGGTCACCCTTCTTAAAGATGGGGACCACCACCCCGGTCTGCCACTCCCTAGGAACTGCCCCCGATGACCACGCAATGTTGTAGAGACGTGTCAACCATGACAGCCCTACAACATCCATAGCCTTGAGATACCCAGGACGAACCTCATCCGCCCCCGGGGCTCCGCCGCTGTGTAGTTGTTTGACTACCTCAGCAACTTCTGCCCCCGAGATCGGACAGTCCATCCCCAGGCCTCCCAGCTCTGGTTCCTCCTCGGAATGCGCATTGGTGGGATTGAGGAGCTCCTCAAAGTATTCCTTCCACCGTCCGACTATAGCCTCAGTTGACGTCAGCAGCTCCCCATCCCCACTGTAAACAGTGTGAGCGAGTTGCTGCCTTCCTCTCCTGAGGCGCCGGACAGTTTGCCAGAACCTCTTTGGAGCCGATCGATAGTCTTTCTCCATGGCCTCACCAAACTCCTCCCACGCCCGAGATTTTGCCTCGGCAACTGCCACTGCTGCACCCCGCTTGGCTATCCGGTACCTGTCTGCTGCCTCCGGAGACCCACTGACCAGCCACGCCCTGTAGGCCTCCTTCTTCAGCTTGACGGCTCCCCGAACCTCTGGTGTCCACCAGCGGGTACGGGGGTTGCCACCACGACTGGCACCGGCCACCTTACGACCACAGCTAGCAACAGCCGCCTCGACAATCGCAGAGTGGAACAAGGCCCACTCGGACTCAATGTCCCCCACTGCTCTCGGGACGTGGTCAAAGCTCTGCCGGAGGTGGGAGTTGAAGACCGTCTTGACAGGTTCTTCTGCCAGGCGTTCCCAGCAGACCCTCACTATGCGTTTGGGTCTGCCAGGTCTACGCGGCATGTTCCCTTGCCATCTGATCCAACTCACCACCAGGTGGTGATCAGTTGACAGCTCCGCCCCTCTCTTCACTCGGGTGTCCAAAACATATGGCCGCAGGTCAGATGATACGACTACAAAATCTATCATCGACCTGTGACCTAGGCTGCCCTGGTACCAAGTGTACCGGTGGGCATCCTTATGTTCGAACATGGTGTTCGTTATGGCCAAACTGCGGCTTGCACAGAAGTCCAATAACAAAACACCGCTCGAGTTCAGATTAGGTGGGCCGTTCCTCCCAATCACACCCCTCCAGGTCAAGCTGTCATTGCCCACGTGAGCATTGAAGTCCCCCAGCAGGACAATGGAGTCCCCTGATGGAGCACTATCTAGCACTCGTCCCAGGGACTCCAAAAAGGGTGGGTACTCTGAACTGATATTTGGCCCATAACCACAAACAACAGTCAGGACCCGTTCCCCGACCCGAAGGCGCAAGGAAGCTACCCTCTTGTCCCCCGGGGTAAACCCCAACACACAGGCAGAGAGTCTCGGGGCTAACAAAAAGCCAACCCCAGCCCTCCGCCTCTCACCCGGAGCAACTCCAGCAAAGTAGAGTGTCCAACCCCTCTCCAGGTCTCGGGTTCCAGAGCCAATGCAATGTGTCGAGGTGAGTCCGACTATATCTAGCCGGTACCGCTCAACCTCTGCCACAAGCTCCGGCTCCTTCCCCGCCAGCGAGGTGACATTCCATGTCCCAAAAACTAGTTTTCTTGTCCGGGGATTGGACCGCCAAGGCTCCCGCCTTGGTCTGCCACCCGATTCGCATTGCACCGGACCCTTCATGTTCCTCCTGCGGGTGGTGGGTCCACAGTTGGACGAGCCCATGTATACGGTTCGGGCTGGGCCCGGCCGGGCCCCATGGGCGAAAGCCCGGCCACCAGGCGCTCGCTCACGGGCCCCAACCCCAGGCCTGGCTCCAGGGTGGGACCCCAGTAACCCTCCGGGCCGGGTACTCCGACTCTTCGTTTTAACCGCCATGAAAGATCCTTCGAACCGTTCTTTGTCTCACCCTTCACCTAAGACCAATTTGTCATGGGAGACATTACCAGGGGCACTAAGTGCCCCAGACAACATAGCTCCTAGGATCATTAGGGCACTCAAACTCCTCCACCACGATAAGGTGACGATAAGGTATGATATTAAATTATTAAAAATTACCTGCTTCAATGATATCGTGCCTCTCAGTCCGGGTGTTCTTAAACTTTGGAAGAAGGATTGCAGCAGCGTCTTCCATCATCTCACCAAAGTGCTTTTGGACACCATCCTGAATGGCTCTGAAGAGTGGCAGACACATCTTGGAGACAGTCTCCAGTCTGCTGAGTTTTTCTTTTAGCTGGAAGATCACTTGAGGGGCGGGACTAGGAAGCTCAAAAATGACCAATCAGAAAAAAAGGAAATCCCGACTGTACCACACGACGTGGTAGATTTCTAGTTGTAGTAAAAAAAAAATAGCATCTGACAATGGCGCAAACATCTTTTATTTTTTAGAAGAAATGCTTTTAGCGCTTCTACTTGTGGTTTTAAAGACATCTGTGTCATTTAGAACAGAGGAAAGAGCCGCAGCGAACTCCGCCGCTGTCTTCGTTGTTAATGAGAAATTGAGCATCGCCGTGTATGACGTGAATTAAACAGGAGGAGTCTGGAAGGCCAGGCTATCTTTCTCGTACCATTAGCGCCTATTTTCTTCTCCTACCCACCATTCATTGCACTGTAAGGTCACTTAACACATGCTTCAAACTAAGAAGTTCAACTCACCTGTTGACCCCTCAGACATCTCTTCATTAATCCTTCTCACAAGCTTTGATCTTCTTAAGTGATCCTCCAGTCATCCGAATAGTCATTTAGTGTTTCTTATCCTTTCCTTCGTACTAGGGCTGGGCGATATGACGATTTTAGACCGTTTTACGATCTACACATCTGACGGTCTGTCATTTTTGAGAGACCGTTTTATCACGATTCACAGCGCTGCTGTTGAATTTCTGCCTCTGAATGAAAAGGGAACTTACCCCAGGCGAATGACACGCCTTTGTTTGACTCTTAACCAATCAGAGTGAGTCATAGTAATATATTAGTGCCCCGCTTGTTTTCACCTTCACCTGTGTGTGAACAAACATGGCTTCGCCGCGGCTGAGCGACAACAAGGTTTTCGTTCCGAAGAGGAACGCAGGGTTTCCTTAGCGTGCGGCGCTAACAACTTAGTGACGTGACATGTCTCGGAGAAAGCATAAAAACACGTTGGACGCTTCTTCTGAAGCAGGAAAATAACACCGCTTCTTAAGCAGAGCACGACGGCGCCTCGGCTCGTTCACCCTCTGCCGAGCCGGTGTCGGTACCGACTGAGCTCGGTCACTGGGTCGATGGAGCTGCCCCGTGACTGCCTGATGGAAAACCAGCGGGTTTCATCAGACTCGTAAAGTTTCTTGTTTTTGTTAGGGACCCCCTGTATTTTACCGCTCCCTCCTGCAGTCTTCCCCTATTAACATTTAAAATGATTCTGTAAACTCCGTGTATCAATAGAAACGATCTCTGCCAGCTGCAGTAAATGTAGTCTCCAAATAATAAGAGGTGCATTCATCTGTGTATCTCCTTTGATCCGCATTAGTGATATTCTCAGCACCAGAACAGTGAAGCAAAGAAACATTCCTGAGTTTGTTAGTAATTTTATTTATTAGGTGCATCTAACCTGTTCTATTTTTCTCTGAAATGAGATCAAATCAGTGCTTCTATGTGTTGTCTCCAATCTGCACTGGAAAATTTTACTTTATTTAGAGACTTGTTGCAGAAAATATTCAGAATGCGCAGTTATTTGCTACCACAAACGATCTCTGGTCCAGCCGCACATCAGAGCCGTATTTGAGCTTAACTGCCCACTACATGAGCAACTGGGAGCTACATAGTATTTTGAACAAGTTAATGTTTGCACAATACGTTTGCAATTGACATGTTTGCACTTTAAATATGTTTACGATTTTAATTTATGTTAAGTTACTTGAAAAATGAGAAAAACTGATTTTTGTAATTGTTTCTCTCAGGGCTTTTATCATCTCTGGTGTGAGTTTAAAATATAAGTGTGTTAGCACTGTGCTGATTATCCCTAATATGAATAAATGTCTATTTATTCAATGTTTCTCTTCTTTAATACGCAATTGAAGTTATGCTATTCATGGATAAAAAATCGTGATAAAATCGAAATCGTGATAAAATATTGGAAAAATCGTGATATTCGATTTTTGCCATATCGCCCAGCCCTACTTCGTACCCCGTAACACTCTCGTGACTTAAGCACTCAGTTCTTCTGGTGCGCGCCTTCAGCGTCGGCAGCACTTCCGTGTTTGGGTCTTACAGTATAGACATATATACATAGACACTTCATTAAGCGCTGGATCACTCTCGAGTGCGTTAAGACGCTTCTACATATGTATATGTTTATACTCTCGTCTCTCTTCTCTGTGGTTATGTCTGAATCCAGTGCGAACCGTGCCGACACAGTATTTTGCAATGTTGTTTTTTTTACTCGGTAATGGATAAGATAAAAATGTAGCGAAGTACAATACTTACAAAAAACAATACTTAAGTAAAAGTAAAATTACAGATTTTAAGAACTACTTAAAAATTATAAATGCGCAAAAAATCTACTCAATTACAGTAACGCAAGTAAATGTAATTCGTTACTTCCCACCTCTGGTCACAACTTATCACAAGCATGAACACAAAGAAAAGACAAAAACAATAACACAACCATTCACTCCTTTTTAGAAGGATTTGTTATTTGGTATTTGCCTCCATTCTCCTCCAGCTGCTAATCTTCAGCCATGGGAGCCTTTATTCCTCCTGGTTGGTTGAAACAGTGTTGTGGAGGGAATTGAAGCCAGCACACGAGCAGTACAGAAGGATTTTCTTGTAACCATAAGAAGCCTCCATCCTTCTTAATGACGGAAGAAAAACAGGAGAAATAAAACAAAGTGAAACAATGGAAACTATTTTCAAAGGTGGAGATGTTTGGACCAAATCAATTTCAGGAGGGATGCAGAGTTCTTCTAGACGGGTAAGAACTAGTATTTTGTTGTTTGACATCCTCTTCTGACTGATGGATAGTCCTGCTAGGGAAGCAGTCATCCATCGACAGACCAGACTTCCTTCATCGTGGGAACTACTGCCAGCTTCTATGAGGGTTTGTGATGTTGAGGGTAGGAGGTTTGGACCCAAAATGCAAGAACCCACAGCTACACAGGCAGTAGCAGTTGTAAAAATCAGAATCCTTCATTTAGGATGAGCTGCAAAAAATCCAAAAGGCTGGAGTCTAAGCCTCGCCTACAAAACACTGAGAGACAAAACAAAAGCTCAAACTTTTGAGCAGGAACCAGAGCACAGGAAGGAAAACCAGACCAATGCTGACAAAGACAATGGACCAACAAAACACTGAGAGACAAGACAGGGTTATATACACAGGGGCTGGGTGATTAAGGGAATTGTGCACAGGTGAGACTAATAAAACTGAGGAGGAGCAGAAACAAGCAGGGGAGAAAACCAGATGTAAATCCTGTAAAACAAAGCTACTAAACTAAAATAAACCTAAACACTGTAGGACTAAGACACAGGAGATCTAAAGATAAGTAAACTAATGACCTAAATGGAGAACACATACAAACTAGAGAATCTGAACATATAGAAAACTAAAAACAAGTGAAGTGACTAGGGGGAACCTGAGGGAAGCCAGGAGGGGTGGGGGTCCAAAGGGACACAGAACATGATGGGGGAATCTTGGGGTCTCCAGGCATGAAATGTAGTTCCTCATTTGACTCCTCACAGTACTAATTAGCAAATTTTGGACTTCTCATCTAATTTAGTTTTTTTTTTGTTCATCCTCTTTTTCGTACTGTTGTTTTTACAATTACAGTGTGTTTTGTTTGTGTTGTGATTCTCCAAGTGAAATCATTCCTTCTATTCAATATATAATAACTGTGTTCTGATGTAAAACTATACAGGTTTATACATTTATTAGGTTTGTGATTCTAACGTTGCCTGATTTTTTCTCCACTACATTATATATTACTATATTATTGTAGGAGCCATTATTGTTTTGATTTAGATTATATTATGGTCTAAGTTTATTTTGATAATGTTTTATGTACATTTCAGTTTATTGCACTATGGTTTGTATTTCCTTTGACCACTGGTGGCACTGCGGAGCCTATAAAGGTGTTGAGGCTGCAGTGCACTGGCGTTTTGTGGGTCACGGGAGGTCACACGGTTTTTACCGCTTCATTTGGTTTCATATGCCACATCTATTTGCCGTTATAATTTTCATCATTTACATAAACCTGGACAAGAAATAGCCATTGTGGACCCAGCTTGTGATCGTCATCATATTCAATAAATGGGACAATAAACCCAAACCCGCTTTCTGCCTGGACAATATTGTTGAAGCGAGTCATTGCCTCCACCCGCACCCAAGGGTGACTAAAAGTGGGACTTGATAGTCACTACAATTATATTATCTTGCTTTTGAACAGAGATAATTGTATCTTACTGTTTGATTTTTTTATGCTGTTCTTTCCTTTTTATCATTGCTGTGTCTTTGTTCATCACTTTGATCAGCTCCATCTTTTAGTTCTTTTGTAAGCACAGAAAGGTTTTATTTACCTGTGTAGCGTTATGAAGCTTATAATGGTCTGCCCTTAACAGCTGCCCCTTCACACAGTAACATCGCCAAGGTCGGACGCTTGGTTCAGTGTTTACATTCCAGGAGAAGAGACAGAAGAACAGAAGAAGAACGCTTTTCATTGATTAATCAAAGTACTTTATTTGTGATAAGCTAATTAAAGTATATGTTGATCATTAATAATCAGGTGCATGGACGTCACTAGGATTGAGATATAGGGGGGGCTTAGCCCCAGGAGCTTGACATTGAACGTTTTTTGTCACACTCTGCAAAAACTTTGTCAATTAATTCATTATATGAAGAACATTTAACAAAACCTATTATTTTATCACTTTCTTTTCCTTTCCTACCTTTGTGCACTTTCTCTCTTCTTTTTATAAAAATAACACTTAATCAGTTCATTAGTGGGGTCTGTGTTGAAGAAAGATTTTATGTAAGTCCATTAAAAATTAGATATGTTATATTTCCAAATAAAGCTATTCATTTCAGTCTACTGCACTTAACAGGGAGAAATGTTGTAGTCATTTATTTAATTACAACTTGTTTAATTATAAATGTTACTGAAATGTGACAATAAAGAACAAATGAATAATTGTCAAACTTTTATTCTGCCAAATGAGTGTGCAGTTGACAGTTTTAATATATGAATAACACTGCTATGATATGGAATAAAGGAGTGTGTAATTAACTATTACAAGACAAAATAACAGTATATATAAAAATATCCAGCAAGTAGTAGAACTTATAATACAGAAAGTCAACTATACAGATACAACTTGACATAAGGTTGCAGGCCAGATGATAATTATAGTTGTTTTTTTTCTCACGGTCTCTTACCTGTTCACTCCTAAACAGAAAACTGTTCAATTTTGCTTGGAAACTTTGTGCTCAGGTAAATGCTCATAACGGTGCACTCGCCCCTGTTTTCGCTGTAGATCACTGACCTCGACCATGCAGATCTCCTCAGCATCAACCACCTGGTCTCTCTCCTGTTCCTCATTCACTCTCTTAAAAAATCTTCGCATATCCATCTAGCCAACACATTGAAAAACATTTTCAGTTTCTAATGCCAAGACAAATGCTACTATGCCATCCAGTTTTCACTCACAATAACTGAAACAGCCACTGGTGGATAAATGGGACAGAATATGGACAACTGTTAGTCTAATATAGCCTATGTTTGGTTGCTCATGATGATGGCATTGTCCATAACGTCACATTGAGCTGCCAAAATTTATGTTAAAGTTAGATGAGTGCAATATCTCCTTTCTTTACCATAGGTAAACAAAGGAAATATTAAGCAATTGACAACCCACATGGAAAGAAGTCATATAAACATATAGGTTTTAATATATGTTTTGATATAGCTTTTGAATATATGTGACATATATAAAACTGGCTGTTTACTATATTATAGATACATATATGTACCTATAATATATTATATATATATTATAGAAAAATATATAATATGGAAAAATGGTCAATAATATACACATTTGGCCATATTCTGATTCAGGTTTTTAGTGTGGAGTGATTTTTGTGCCACCAACTGGAGCGTGCAGTGATAAATCTGCAAGAGTAACACCTGCTCTGCAGTCATATGCAAACCTCTCTCTGCATGCTCAACTCCGTCTCTGCCTGCACAAATCTCCCTGTTGTTGCTCAATTTGCAATTTTTAAAGCAATGTAGCCTCTCCGTCAGCCAATCAGACAGCTCTCCATTATGCAATCAAAGCATGCCCAGGAAATAATGCCAGGAAAATTGCACTTTTTTCAGATAAAGAGGACTTTATATAATTATATTTAATTAGGTTGATTAACCCTCCTCTTTTCCTGGGACATTTCCACTGTTCACTTCCTTTTACACATCAAGGGATCATTTATGTCTGACCAAACAGAGAAGAAACACTTTATATGTTGAAATTAAAAGTCCTCTTTAACTGAAAAGAGTGCAATTTAACAGTTTTAGGAATGGGCAATGTGTCTTTTCTGGAAGTCAAATATGGTCACCCTAATCATGACACATGAATTACAACAAAGTATTTTGCAGGCAGTGGATGGTGACTGGTAGCTAACCAGCAGCAGAAAGCAGTTTAATAAGCTGTTAAATGGGTGTTTTTCTGTAAAGCAGTATTTCCTGGACATGCTTTGATTGGATTAAACAGAGCTGTCTGTGATTGACTGCTGGAGAGGCTACTTGTTGAAAGAAGGGAGAGATTTGCATGCGCACAGAGTTGAGCCCACAGAGCCTGCTGCACACAAGCGCAGAGCAGGTTCTGTTTGTGCAGACTCATTACCGTACTCTCAAGTTGGTGGCACTAAGTCACTCAATGAAATGGCTGGCTCGTTAATCATGTCACTTCAGGGGAGTTTTCCGACCATTTTACTTGACATCAAAGCTTTTCGTTATGGTTTGCGGCATGTAAACATGCTAGCGGAGTTAGCGTTAGCATGTCGGTGCGGTAGCATTTTCCTCTCTCTGAAGTCTGAACTATTGAAATATTAACGGTGTGCTGCTGTTGCTGTCTTACCCTAATGTGATGCTGAGTGACTTACATGAGCGCTGAGCAGGGTTTGCTCAACGATATATAGGTTTTGCTGTTTCACCCCGCCCTCTGACTTGTCAACAAAGCTGCGGGAAGTGGAGGAAGTCCTTTCTTGATACTTCCTGTGTGCGACGGTGTAGTTCTATATTCATTAATTATTATTTCTGTTTCAGACTAAAAAACTCATGTACCAACTACACATGTCGCAATTGTGTTGAGCATGTAGATGTGAACAAATAAAAATAGTTAACTGAAAAAAATAAAATAAAATAAACCAAAATGATAGGGGGGCTTGTGATTATTTTAGGGGGGCTGAAGCCCCCCTAAAACGGACCTAACGACGTCAGCGATCAGGTGAATGATCTGTGAAATAAAGATGTCATGAGTTATGTGTTTAAATGAATAAACAGGGCTGCACCAGACAGACTGATATGCATTACCATGGAAACGCATGACACATTATTTTCAACCAATCAGAACTTTCCTCTGTCGTAGAGAGAATCTGGGATGTTTACTTAATGTGTCCAATCCGGTTTACTAAGATTCATAAACAACTGGGAGATATAAAAAGAAGGCAACGCCATTTTAAGTCAGTTCCACGTTAAGTTCCACGTTGACATCAGCTCTGTTCGATCCGAGCTCCAAGGAGTTACATCATACTCTCAACATTGTTTTCAACCAGCTCTCAATCCATCACCGCAAAGAGGAATACAGGCTGGCCAGCTGTATTTCCTGTTTTAAGCTGAGAACTGTTCAAGCTGGAGATTTCCGTCGTTTGTACCAACGAGACAACGTTCCTTCAAAATAAGAGTGAACTTGCTGACGCCTGCCGACTACTACCGGAGTCATCCTCAGACGGGCTTTGTAGTGCTACGACCGCTGTTTCACCAGCTCCAGTACAACCGAGGGTCCCAGGACCTGGCATTTCCTGATCTACACGGGAGACTCCATATACGGTAACGTGGTCACGGCAATATGGCGGCTCATGTCATCAGCTTCTGAAGCCTTGTGGTAGCCTAGTCATAACAAACCAGATTCGCTACGTCAGCCTAGAGATTCTGAACAAAACACACACACACACACCAACACGAAACATTCAAATCCATATGCATCCATCATTGAGATAGTCCTGGTAGATTGTTAGAATTCATAATTATAGAAATTAAAGATTCTTAAACGATCCCAACTCTCTCTCTTTTCTTGTCTCTCAGTCAATACAGAGTGTTTAAGTAAACTCCCTGATGATAAAAACAACCACTTCTGATTGATTACTGATTGTATAAATATACAAAATCAGATAATTAAATTATCTAATTGCAGTGTATAAATATACAACTTCAAATCACAACACCTGCAACGTTTCGTTTGCGGCTGCAAGGTAAATAAAACCTTTCTGTGTTTTAAAAAGAACTAAAAGATAGAATTAGAATTTAAACACAGCAACAACACACCAAAGACTTTGATCAGCTGTCATGCTGTTTTAAAATATAATCTAACATAATCTAGTCTTGGTTCTATGTAACTAGCTCTATGTAGTGTCCACCCCATCCTGCAGAGGTCTCTCTCTGTTTGTTGTAAAAACACTCAAAGAATCAAAACCTGAGGTCTGATTCATGCCAAACAGGTCAACCAGAGGAGTGGTCCAGCAGGAGAACTACGAACTAGTTTTGTCAAAGGGAAAACTAAAACAAAACTTTTGCACAAAACATCTTAGTTTTTACAGTTGAAAAAACACGATTTTAATGAGGATGTGTCTGAGCAGAAGCCTTTCCCTTCATCAGCACATTGTGACAGTATGTTGTGATTGGCATTAGCTGTCATTCCACCCGTCTCCTGTCTTTAAACTTGGCCCTGAGGATCAGATCATATTCCTCTGGAGCTTCTGTCTGCTGTTGGCACGTCTCCGTCTCTCCACCCTCTCCACCTGTTCACAGCCAACAGGTGGCATTCTATTGGACATGTTCATGAAAACACACAGGCACACACACACACGCACATGCACACACATTAAAATATGTCCCATTGAATTCTTGACTTAGCGTCTGGCGTGTCTCCAGTAAATTCACAAACAGAAACACCCATCAAGTACATGATCCTAATGGTTCTGTTGGCAGGTTTTCATGTGCAGGAGTCCCAGCGCTCTTTACAATGTCACGTTTATAGAAGCTGACACATTTTGAGGCTGATTCAGCTGCTACAGTTTTTACCTTTCTTCCCCGACACACTGACCCAACTGCGTGGTCAAGCTGCTCTAATGCTTTTCATGTTCAGCAGCACGTATCTGTGTGAGCGACTGTTGCCTGTGATGAAGATGAACCAACAACACAGGAGTCTCACTGATGAACTCCTTCCTCAGCTCAGAATCCAACCCCACAGATGCAGGTGTCAGGCTAGAACAGGCGAGCATCAGATTGGAGCAAACTGAGCTTGGATTATATTGCTTTCATGCACTTTTTCTGCTCCAAAACATGAAAGTTAATAGCTGAGATATTTTGATTGAAGATAATTACTCTTTTTTTTTTTTTGGCCTGTGAAAAAAAGATTGAACCTAGTTTAAAACAGGAACTGGAAGGATTATAGATAGATGAATAAAATAGAAACAAAATAGAAAATGTCTTTATTATACCTCATTGGGAACGTTTGATGTCACATCAGCAATTACATTTATTACAGGAGCAAAAAAGAGAGTAAAGCTTCTGATTGCGAGATAATTCCTTAAATGATAGGACAAAACTGACTCCAGCCTTTCTACTACCTATTTCAAACACAACTACAAGTTTTACTGGCAACAGCATGGATGCACTATGGGCCCCCCAGTATTACCTATTGTCACGGTCTGCCCCTGCCCTCCTGACTGTCTCTCTCCTGCCCTGATTAGTCCGTATTGTTCTCACCTGTCCCTCGTTAACCTGCCCATGTTTTCCTATTAGCCTTGTGTATTTATACCACCTGTTTTGCTCCTGTCCTTTGTCAGAGCATTGTATGTGCATGTCTCGTTTTGTCCTGTCGCTCCCGTTGCTATTAAATCCATTTTTATTTCATCCGTGCCTGCTCTTCTGCCTCCTGGAACCCTCCGCCACACTTGGTCCGCCATCTCCACCCTTCACATCATGACACCTATGGCTTGAGAGAGGAAGCCATCTAAGGCCCTGTCCACACGTAGCCGGGATCTGCCAAAACTTAGATATTTTTCTTCGTTTTGGCCTGTCATCCACACGAAAACGGAGTTTTTTAAAAACCTCGGCCAGAGTGAAGATCTGCGTTTTCTCTGTTTTGGGTGTCTGCGTGTGGACAGACAAAACCGGAGTTTTAAGGTCCGCAACGTCACTTTCCACGACAAAAAAATGCTGACATCACGTGTGCGACCTGTGTTTACACTAGCCGACAGCATGGATGCCCTCAGAGCTGCGCTCGCTTTATCAATTGTCCAAGCGCTTTTTGCTTGTTTGTTTTTGCAAGAGGAATTACTTCTCCTTGCGGAAGACCACAGACGAAGGACGAGGTTAAGAACGGGGGAAGTACTGCCGCCTACAGGTCTGGCATGTCCTTAACAACGTATTTATCCGGGTACGTGTGGACAGAGTTTTTTTTTTAAACGAGGTGGTGTGGATGCAAGTTTTTGGAGGGGCGGATATTCGTTTAAAAAAAAAACCGGCTACGTGTGGATTAGGTCTAAGTCAAACATAAAACACCTACTCTAAAAACGGGAGGGGGACTTAGGTTTCCTCTTTCCAGCACCTATTATCAGAATAAAAGTCAACTTTATTGTCCATGCCCCAGCATCCTGAAGCATAGAAATTAGTCTCTGCAGTGCAGCCTGACCAAGGTTACACGCACAAACATGTAGAGCAAAAGCAAATATAGGCAGACCACAAGAAGGGCCATCAAAGCGCTCATTTACAGTTAGATAGAAAAGGGTTACATGAGGATGAGAGGGGGAAGGAAAAAGGGTATTTCAGGGTTACTCCCAACAAGGGGTAGATTTTTTTTTATCTTTTGTGTATTAATTCTATGTGTTTCTTCTGATTACATCATTTGGTTCTTTTTAACACAAGAAAGGGTTGTTTTATCCTTTTTTGCTGACAGTTTCCTGCAGTGTTCTTCAGAGCTAACCGCTAATGGCGGTGTCACTTCCTTCTCCATTTATCCGTGGGTAGCAGAGGACGATGTCGCCCTCTGGTGCTCGTGCTCTCCTTGCTGATGACACTGTCCCATGTGTGATCCAACGTGTAAACCCCATCGTTTCTGTTCATGGTTGTGTGTCCATGTTTCCTTATTTCTATTACTTCCTTAATCCATCTTTATATTTTTGTTGTTCGGTGTTCATGATTTTTGTGTTGTCCCAGTCCATTATGTGGTTTTCTCTTGTGCAGTGGTCTGTTACTGCTGACGTCTTTATTGTGCGTTCTGCTTCTTGTTTTGCTGCTCATGTGTCTTCGTTTTGTTTCCGTCTCACACTTTTTTCTATATTCTATGTTTGTGTGTTGGGTCGGCGTCCGGTGTCTCCCATGTTTGTTTTATTGCAGAGTTTGCATGGTATTTCATAAATGACTCCATACTAATGTCCTGCTGATAACTTGTCCTTTGGATTTACTAGTCTTTTTACTACTGTTGTGTGTGATTTTGTCTGTGTGTTTTTGTTGTGTTTTTTCATTGTTGCTTTTCCTCATATGTAAATTTTATGTTGTTTGTCTCGTCAATATTTTTCTGGTGTGATTTCTAGTACGTCGTCCGCATAGCGTTTCCATAATTCTATAGTTTGAGGGGCAGTCCTCTGCTGCCGGCGGATAAACGGAGAAGGAATAGACGTCGCCATTAGCGGCCAGCTCTGTAGAAGCCCGCAGGAGTGGTTGAAGCTGTCAGCAAAAAAGGTAAAACAACCCTTTCCTGTGTAAAAAAAGAACCAAATAATGCAATCGGGGGGTAGCTTTGCTATGCCCTATGCTCTACAATGGCTAGCTCTGATGAAGACCGCAGGAGTGGCTGAAACTGTCAGAAAGTTAAATAAACCTTTTCTGTGTTATAAAAGAACCTAAAAATGTATACACATAAGAATACAAAAGATGATGCACTATTAGCTTTCTACAACTGATCACCCTTCTTAATCAGTCTCAACAATTTTTAGAAAATTATATTAAATATAATTTTTTGAAGCGCATTTTTTAAAAGTCTGAAATTCCTGTGGATTCGTGGCTGTTGCCACTCCAGACCGAGGTAAATACCTTTTATGTTTAGTAGCTCTGTGCCTTTTGGCAGCAGGTCACATTTATATCTAATGTGTGTGTGAGATGCAGCTCCTCAGACTCAGTAATGAAGGACAGGCTGGAGACAGAAGACAAATAGCTTTCTGAGTTACGACTGGATGGGTCCTCTCTGAGTGAAGGATTATCTTCATACGCTGACACACTCATAAAACATTGGGAGGTGATGTGAGCTCCCTGCACCCCACTGAACTAGGATTTCTGCTGCTAATATTAGAGCCGACTAGATTTATTTCCAGGGAGAGATTCTACAGGGGCCTATTTATAATTACAGCATTTGTAGATGCATCCATCGGGTTTAACACATCTAACCCATCTACTGGTTCACCGCTGACAAACACAGACACACACACACACACGCACATAGACATATAGGCACGCACGCACACACACACACACAGAAACACACATTCACAAACATGCAGGACACACACACGTGCACACACAGTGTGTGGGCCCAACCAAGGCACACCTATATCCACGCCCCTGACATACGCATGTACACACACATGCACACAAACGAACACACGCAAACACGCACACACACACACACACACACACACACAGAGCACACATGCACATTAATGTACAAGCACGCTAGCACGCACACAAACACACACACACACACATACACCCATAAAGAAGCTGAACCCAGCCTGATGGTTCTGTTCCTGATGGAGCTGTCAGCGGACACATCTCTCACCTCCTCATGGAGTAGAAATAACTGGATCAAAACTTGCTGCTGTTTAGAGCTGTTTACAGCTTCTGGGCAGAGATGTTAGAGGAGGACATACTAAACACACTATGCAACTTTTAACTCAAAGTAAAAACACAAAACAAAACATGTAATGAAGTAACATAACACCAAACTAACATTACCAAGCAAATGAAGTATACCGTAATGACTAAGTAACTGCAGATCAATACTTGATGAGTACACAGGCATGGAGTAAGTATTAGCTGTAAGACACAACTTGGATTGTGACGCCTTTAACCAACTCAACAATACACAAAAATGTACGCACACACTGTAAGAAGGCAAAAACCCTGTCCGCTGTTCTTAACAGGACAAATTCCTCCTTGACCTCCTGGCCCAAACAGGATGATCACATGAAGCACAGAATGAGCATACAAGGTTAGCCTAAGTACATGTGTGACATTAGGCAACACTGAACAACAAAAGAACACACATAGGAGAAAATAAACCTTTCAACAGAGAATAAAAAATTATGAGTATAATTGATTATGATTACCCTTAATAACATATCAACCAGTAACTGTATGTGAATATGCGTTCAACTATAAAACTATATATCTTGATGTCGATGGGGGCGGGGGGGTGTGGGGGGGTGGGGGGGGGCCGTAGTGAGACAAGTTTGTTGTTGTTCGTCTTTGTGATACCGAGAGAAAATCCTAGGTGACCAGAGAATAAAGTTTTCATGACTCCCAGTCTTTCACCCTCCTCTGCCTCTGCTGCCACCTCATTAAGCCCTCAGCCACTTCATTCATCTCACCTGTCCCTGTCACCAGCTCATTACACACACCTGCTCCCCCTGCTATACATCCACTAGCCAGCCACCAGTTCCCTGTCAGATTATTGAACGCTCTTTGCCAGTAAATCTTCCAGCCTTTCACCTTGCCTGATCACAGCCTCCGGACCTCGTTTTCACGCCTGACCCCTGCCTTGAACTCTGCCTGCCACCACGACCCTCGCCTGTCTTCTACCACGTCTCCAGCCTGTTCCCTGTACCTGCTTGTCCCGATCTGGCTTCGACCCGTGCCTGTCTTCGTCTCTGCTCTTACTTGAGTATTACCCCGGTAACACATCCATACCTTAGCTTCTGGCTAATAAAGACTTTTAAAGTGCTTACTGTGTTTGGAGTCCTCACAGGTCTTCCAAGTTCTGAACGTGACAAAAGTGGTGTCGTCCGCCATGAATAGGATGGTGTTGACGGGTTCTTTTGAATGCTATCTGTATTGGCTTGGTTTTCTGCATTTTAGCCGAAATTAGAAATGCAACTCTGGTGTAAGAAGTAGATGGTGTCATCTGCCTTGAATAGGATGGTTTTTACAGGTTCCGTGAATGCTGTAAAGTGGTGATGGTTTTAACAGATTCTCTGAACACTGAGTGCGATTGGAGGGCGACCCGCACCCACGGAAAGCACCGTCCGTGTGGAGACTTCACAGACTGGGACGTTACTCGAGGTGAATCGTAAGCTGGACAATGTTCTAGCTGCGATACCAGTATCAGTGCGCAAAATGGATGTCACCTCGGAGGGAGTCACCGGATGGTATGGACAGGTTTAAAAACCCAAATTGGCTTCACTGAAGGACTGGAATGATCAGTTTAAAGACTGAAGGCAGAGAGGAAAATTATCTCAGCCTGACCCCAACAAAGTCTTGTTATCCGAATCTGATGCCATAACAGTCTTGAGAGGCTAGCAACAAACCCCCACAAAGGGATGCAGACAGATGCTGTGAAAACCCAATCTATAATAAGTTCAATTTGATTGACCGTCAGAAGGTGGGAAAGTGCCCCGCTCCCTCCCATCTCCCTGATTGCTTGAGAGAGGTCAATCATCTTCTGGCTAAATGGAATTACACACCCACATGCATGTGAGAAATCAAACCGATCGGCTTGGCCTAAGGAATCCATCCATCTACATATAAATCCATACGTGCTTCTATCCATCCATCCATCCATCCAATAAACCATCTAACATCCATCCAACAATCCATCCATTATTTCATTCATCCAACCATTCATCCATCCCATATCAAATCTAAACACATGTTAATCTATCAGTTTCAGATATCAGCAAATATTTCTATATTCACACTTCAGCCAATTGTAAAAATGTACCCGTTGAACTATTCTCATTCAAATGCCAGCTGTTTAACATTTCAAATTTCGAGTTTTTAATTAATGTTCAAAGATTAAAGTTTTATGCTGTTTAGCATTTTTTATCCATTCTTCACCTATATTCTCCGCTTCATTACACTTGTTGGTTATTTTTGCTTCTAAATCTTTAAATACATTCAGCTCATTTTGACAGTTTAGCTTAGTTTCAGCTTCACTTCAGCTATTCAGCAGCTTCAGCAATCCGTTTCTGAATTTGGCTAATGCTACTCATTTCACGGTTCAACTAAATATAAAAATTAAACTGTTAAACTAGTCGTACTCAAACAACAAGTGTTTAGACATTTTTGCTGTACAGATTTTTAAATAATGTTCAGATTTCAGTTTTCTGCTGTTTAGGATTGTTTTCTCCGTTCTTCACTTTTTGTGCTTTATTTACATTTTGGTGCTTTTTGCTTCTAAATCTTTCAAAATATTCAGCTCATTTTAACAATTTTGCTTAGTTTCAGCTTCAGCAAATAGTTTCTGAATTCAGCATATGATGCTAATTTCACAGTTCAGCTAAATGTAAAAATTAAACAGTTAAACTAGTCCTACTGAAATAACAGGTGTTTAGACATTTTAGCTGTCCAATGTTTTTAAACAGTGATCACAGATTTGAGTTTTCTGCTATTTAGGATTAGTTTTCTTGATTCTTCACTGACTTTGTGTGCTTTTTTTGCTTCTTGGTGCTTTTTGCTTTCACATCTTTCACTACATTCAGCTCATTTGACAGTTTAGATTAGTTTCAGCTTCATTTCAGCTATTCAACAACTTCAGCAATCAGTTACCAAATTTAGCATATACTGCTAATTTCACAGTTCAGCTAAATGTAAAGATTAAACTGTTAAACTTGGCAAACTGAAATAACAGATGTTTAAACATTTAAAATGTCCAGATTTTTATACAATGTTCACAGATTTCAGTTTTTTGCTATTTAGCATTGTTTTTCTCTATTCTTCACTTACTTTTGTGCTTTATTTGCTTGTTGGTGCTTTTTGCTTCTACATCTTTCAATACATCAGCTCATTTTGACAGTTTTGCTTTGTTTCAGCTTAAGTTCAGCTGTTCAGCAGCTTCAGCTTACAGTTTCAGCTATCCAGCATTCAAACAGCATTTGTGCAATAAATGCAATTTTTCTAGTTTTATTTGTTCTTCTTATTTTGCTCATTTTGTATTGAACTTTGTATGCAATGATTCTTTGGACAAGTTAACAGGATTGAGATTACGATCCACAATAGATATATGATTGCAGCACCTCATGCTGTGTTTGCCTTATCGTGTTGATTCTGAACCTTGTATATCTGACCATAGTGTTCATTACTTTACTTATTATTTTTCTTGTTTTGATACTTATCATTTTTGTCTTGAGTTAATTGATTTGGAACCTATTGGCCCCTATGACTACTGAGATGATCACCTTCCCTGGGTTACCCCTTTTCTATTACTTGATTTGTGATTGATGTAGCTTTCATAGTTAGTGGTGACAAGTTATGGAAGTGGATAATATTTCTTATTACTTTACTTATTTTGTTTTCCTCCTGTGGTTTTGTTTTGTTGCTTCCTTTTGTTGGTTATCCTATTCATATAAACAGGAGGGAATGTTATGGAAAATTTATGTTTATTAATTCTTGATCATGGACTCAATCAACTGAATGTAAATGTATTGCTCTATGCCTCTCTGCATGCTCACTCATTCAGACACACACACACACACACACACACACACACACACACACACACACACACACACACACACACACACACACACTCTCTTGACTTCCCACACACAGACACAATCTCTCTCTCTCTCTCTCTCTCTCTCTCTCTCTCTCTCTCTCTCTCTCTCTCTCCCTCTCTTCCTCCACTCCCATCTCTACAAATAAAGTCTGTGACCGGACGTTCGGTGCATTATGCTTCGAGCATCTTGCCACAGTAATAACTGTTAAACTTGTTGTTCATTGTCTCCTTCTCTCTTCACTACAGTAAAAGGGTTATTGATAAACATATTGATAAAATCCATGACAAGTTCCCAAAACCAAATTTATGTAAAGTTGCAAGTAAGAACTTCCAGTTAACTCTATCAAAAGCCTTTTCTTTATCTAAAGATAATTTACTAGTTTCTATGTTTCTACTGTAAGAGAAATCTATCAAATTAAGTAATCTACGTGAGTTTGTGGATGACTGTCTACCCTTAATGAAACCAGTTTGGTCAGGGTGTATTATGAAGGGAGTTATCTTCTCTAATCTTTTTGCCAGGGCTTTACAAATTATTTTGAGATCAACATTAATAAGAGAAATTGGGCGATAGCTGGTAGGAAATACAGGGTCTTCGCCTGGTTTTAACAAGAGACTAATATTGGCTGAGTTCATGCTTGGCTGTAATCTGACGTTCTCTTCGATTTCCCTCACCATTCTGAAAAATACTGGACCCAGAATGATCCAGAATTCTTTGTAGAACTCTGCTGGAAACCCGTCTGGACCTGGAGCTTTCCTATTAGTCATGGATTTAAGGGCTTCCTGGAGCTCCGCTGGTGTTAGTGGCGAGTCCAGGACTGTAGCTTGGCTGTCTGATAATTTAGGAAGTGTTATCCTGTCAAGGAACTCATTGATCTCGTTATCCGATGGGTTTATCTGTGGTGAGTACAAAGTTTGGTAAAAGTCTCTGAAGGTGTTGTTTATTCTTTCAGGGTCATAAACTATATTCCCGGCTGAGTGTTTAACAGCAGATATGGTAGTTTTCTCTTTATTTATTTTTAACTGGTTAGCTAATAATTTACCTGATTTATTACTATGTTCAAAGTTTTCTATTCGTAGTCTTTGTGCTAAAAATTGTGTCTTTTTGTCAATAATTCCATGAAGTTCTAATTTAACTTTACGTAATTTGCTCAGTAACTCTTCTTCTGTGGATGCCTCTAAAGACTTAATGATTTCCTCTAACTCCTGAATACGTTTGTTTTCTGTTTTTTTCTTATGTGATGAGAAAGAGATTATTTTACCTCTCATCACTGCCTTTCCTGCCTCCCAGAGAATAGATGCTGATGTTCCAGGCAGGTCATTATGTTCTAAATATAAAGCCCACTCCTTTTTAAAAAATTCTATAAAACCTTCGTCTTTAAGCAGTGATGTATTAAACCTCCAGTTTTTGCTTGGTGGGATTGTCTTTCAGAGTTAAAGAAACCGGAGCATGGTCGCTGACAACTATGGGGTGTATCTCAGTGTCTGAAATGTCTGCCAACAATGAGCTGCTGACTAGAACATAATCCAAACATGAATGTGAGTGATGGACGTGTGAGAAAGAAGTATATTCTCTATGGTTAGGATGAAGAGATCGCCATGCATCACAAAGCCCATAATCACTCATGTACTGTTTAACTTTGTTAGTGGATTGCCAGTTGCGCTGAGTCCCAGCTGTTCTGGGCCTGTCTGTTAAAGTGTCCATCCAAAAATTTTAATCGCCTCGGAGTATAAGTGGACAGTCCAAGTGTTCGGAGAGTACAGAGAAAAAATTACGAAAGAATGAAGGGTCATCACTACCGTATTTGGACAGTACATGCTGACGATAAATAAGCTTTGTTTCTATACAGATATTTTTAGTATTATAAATATACCCTCTGGATCTGAAACCGTGTCCAAAACTGTGAAATGTATGTGTTTTTGTATTAAAATAGCTACACCTCTTTACCTAGAGTTATAGCAGGCAGAGAACATGCTGGGAAACTCAGGTGTTTTAAGTTCATCTGCAGATGTGGCAGATCTATGAGTCTCTTGTAATAATATTACATCTGCTTGCACTCTCTTTAGCTGATCAAAAATCTTTAATCTTTTTTCTATAGAGATAACTTATTCCTACTGGAAATGGTGTAAGACTTTTAGCTGGAAAACAGGATGTAGACATGCAGCACATCACGTACGCAAACACAGCTCTTAGCTCCAACATGCACACACACACGTGCACACACAGCGTGTGGGCCCAACAAAGACCCACCTATATCCACGCCCCTGACACACGCATGTTCACACACATGCACACACACACACACACACACACACACACACACACACACACACACACACACACACACACACACACACACACACACACACACACACACACACACACACAAAGAAGCTGATCCCTGCGTGATGGTTCTGTTCCTGATGGAGCTGTCAGCAGACACATCTCTCACCTTCTCATGGAGTAGAAATAACTGGATCAAAACTTGCTGCTGTTTAGAACTGTTTACAGCTTCTGGGCAGAGATGTTTGAGGAGGACATACTAAACACACTATGCAACATTATTATGACCATCAACTGTCATGTTGGGTACCAGGTGTTGGACCCACGACATACAGAATCACCACAAAAAACAGAAGGTGAGATAAATAAGATTTATTATAAAAATGATTAAACGAAGGGAAGAATAAACTGGAACTGAAGATGCTGTGAAAAAGGCAGGAATAACAGCAGACTCAGGGGACGAGTGCTCAGCGGGACGGAGAACAGAGGTGAGTATGCTGATGGATTTAGAGGCAGGAGGTAAGGACAGTCTCTTTGGCTTACATTTCTTCAGGCTGAAGGGAAGCAAGGAGGGAGGTGAGTCAGGTCTGGGTGAGTGGGAATTCCAACAGGTAGAAGCAGGTGGGGGACTGAGAGCAGGCGACCAGAGGGGAGCGGCGAGACGTAGATAGTCGTAGGAGTAGTTGGAAGCAGATGAGGACCTGAGCAGAGCGGAACCAGTGGGTTAAAATATCAATCAACAGAACACTTGGGTTAAGTGCAGGACTGGTGAACAGATCTACCCAAACTAATAATGATAATAATAATAATACATTTTATTTCAAGCGCCTTTCAAAGCTCTCAAGGTCACTGTACAGGACAAAATATAACAAGCAAGCAATATAAACAACAAGAAACAAATGCTAAAAGTAATTCCCAAAGGTAGAGTCGGAGCAGTGCGATGGATAATAGACTAAAAAGAGTAGATGGATGGAGGACAGTTACAGTGAGTAAGCCAGGCGGAACACGTGAGTTTTGAGTTGAGACTTGAAGGTTGAGAAGGAGTTTATATTGCGGAGGTCGGGCGGTAGAGTGTTCCAGAGTTTTGGAGCTGAGTGGCTGAAAGCTCTGGCTCCCATAGTACTAAGTCGAGCGCGAGGAACGGACAGGGAAGGTGAAGATGATGATCGGAGAGAGCGAGTGGGAGTGACAATGTGGAGGAGATCAGAAAGATATGGGGGAGCGAGATTATGGATGGCTTTAAAGGCATGAAGAAGTATCTTGTAGTCAATTCTGTATTTGACAGGGAGCCAGTGAAGTTGTTGCAGGACAGGGGTGATGTGATCAAAAGTTGTGGTCTTGGTGATTATCCGGGCAGCTGAATTTTGGACTAACTGTAACTTGTTGAGTGATTTTAAAGGGAGACCAGAGAGGAGGGCATTACAGTAATCAATGCGACTGGTGACCAGGCTGTGGACCAAAATAGCAGCGGAGTGCTGACTGAGGGAGCGGCGGAGCCGATTGATATTGCGAAGATGAAAATAAGCAGTTTTTATTGTGTTGTTAATATGAGGAATGAAAGATAAGGTGTTGTCTAAGATGACACCCAAGCTCTTAGCTTTGGCGGTGGGGAGAAGTGTGGTGTTGTCGAAGCTGAGTGAGAATGAACTGGTCTTGGATAGAGATGACTTGGTGCCAGTGAGGAGGATCTCAGTCTTATTACTGTTGAGCTGTAGAAAGTTAGAAGCAAACCAGGATTTGACTTCGGTGAGGCAACTGAGAAGGGAGGATGAAGGGAGCGGGGGGTTTGGTTGGGTAGAGAAGTAGAGCTGGGTGTCATCGGCGTAGCAGTGAAAATGAATATTAAATTTCCTGAAGATATTGCCAAGTGGGAGTAAGTAGATTATGAAAAGAAGGGGACCTAAGACTGAGCCCTGAGGAACTCCAGAGGTAACTGGCTTGGGG
Source organism: Nothobranchius furzeri (assembly GCF_043380555.1). Lineage (NCBI taxonomy): Eukaryota > Metazoa > Chordata > Actinopteri > Cyprinodontiformes > Nothobranchiidae > Nothobranchius > Nothobranchius furzeri. The sequence goes on from NC_091752.1 coordinate 46,852,366, forward strand.
TTATAGTGGAAGGTGCGCAGTTGGACGAATTGAGTGCTATTAGATAGATATGATTTGAGCAAATTTAGAGGAGTTTTTGAAATGCCGATGGTGGATAGTCTATGGAGTAGAACTGTGTGTGAGATGGTGTCAAATGCTGCACTGAGATCGAGTAGGATGAGAATGGAAATCTGGCCTGAGTCTGCTGCAAGAAGGAGGTCGTTTGTAATAAACTGAGTAATCAACCAGCATGGAGAAGTGTCACGCTGGTCCTTAAATACTCTGGTGCCATGATGACGATGCCAGACAGCGGGGGAATCTCAGCCACACCCACCCTCAGGGAAAACAAACAGGAATAGTGCCCCAGACCGGGACATCAACAGGTGAGGGAAATGGTTTTATTTCTCCCAGAGCATGGTTCACTATACCGAGCTTAAGGCCGTTTGTGTGAACATGTTTGTTGTTTGATCATAAACATTTTTTTTAATGTCCACGATCGTACAGACTGAGTTTCTGATACACACATCAAGCAAAAGTGTGGCAGGGCGTCCAGCAGGTGACAAACTACTGAACCGTTCCCAGAGCTTAAGTGGACAACCTCGAACTGGTGGAGGAACTAAACATCTTTGCTCACTTCAAAGTCTCTGTCTTATAACAGCATCATCCTCACTTTAGAGGAACATGAAGTGAGGCGCACCCTGTCAACCCTAGGAAGGCGTCGGGGCCTGATGGTGTTCCAGGACCAGTGCTAAGCGGTTGTGTAGACCAAGACCAGCTGCCAGAGACCTTTACCAGAATCTTTAACCAATCCCTGGCACACTCAACTGTCCTAACCTGTCTCATGTCTTCAACCAAATTCTCTGTGCCTGTGGCTACTATCACACCTGTCACTATTGTGACTGACAAAGTGTTCATTTTGTACACACATCAAACCAATTTGATGAAAATATATTTTCTATGTTTATTTCAACATTCCCAAAGCCCTATAATAGAGAAAGTTTCAACGTGCTGTTTTGCCTTGAAACGGCCCTGGGTGTGGGACCGAGTGTTGAAGCTGATATGAATTCTATCAAATATATAAATACTAAGGATGCAACGATACCACTTTTTTCAAAACCGATATGATACCCATACTTGGATCTGAGTGCTCGCCGATACTTCTACCACACAAAAAAATGCTATGAATTGGAATATAGGTTTTATTTTCTTCTCTGCTTTCAAAAAGAAAAGACTGTGAGGTAGATAAAAAGTAAAATATGTGAATAGAAATTATCACAAAACTAAAATATTAGGTGAACTAAAATGACAAGTTACAGTGAAGCCACTTTCAAGCAACTGCAATGGTATCGGTTGCTGGTATCGGTTAACTTTTACCGATACTCATGCTGGTATTGGTATCTGTATTGGCACCAATATCGATACTAGTATTGATATAGATACCGGTATCGATACCGGTGCATCCCTAATAAATACTACATTTATATAAATTATTGCTTTACCAAAGGTTAAGAGACGTAGTGGGATAAGTCTACTTTCCTTTTCCTTTTCAAGCACTTTGTGTTGTTTTCTTGTTTTTTATGTGACATGAGGTGCTTGTTTAAGTTGCAGCTGGATGAGGTGGGCCTGGGAGCTCTGAATAGTCCGGTGAGGAACAGGAACAGAGCGAGCTGTGACCCTGTAATGAGATCAATAAGAGGGTAAATTGGATTAAAGGGACTATAAGGAAGTTTGACAGCCAAAACATGTATAGAAATAATACATTTCTCCTTCATACATTCTCCAGCAATGCCCTGGTCCTGTAGAATGAGCTCTGGCATTTTGACTGTGATTGCCTGTTTTTCTGTAAAATCACAGAAAAAGAGAGATGCTCGGGTCGAGCAGGCTGCTTCATGCGCGTTCACGCTCAGGCGTAGCCCGTAGCATTTGCTATCCATAGCTTTAGCAGCAGAGAGAGAGGCAGTGCCAACTCAGCAACGTTGTCGCTGTTCCTAACGCCTAGTGAGAAACCTAGCTACATTTCTGAGGACCCTTAGCTACTTTCTGTGGAACTTTCTTCTAGATATTTCCTGCAAATTAGCAATAAAATAGCCATTTTTGCTCTGATCTGTTCTTTGTTTTGACGTTGTTTCAGCTGTGATCAAGGATATAAATGCTACAGATAGATTGAACATCATAGGCACTTTAGCTCACCTAGTAAGGTGTCTGATTCTCATGCAAAAGTCCTGCGTTCGACTCCAGTTGTGAACATAATTTGTCATTTTGAGTTTCTTTTTTACATTAATGATTTTTTTTTTTACAGTGACAGGATGCCCAAATTTTTATTTGAGACTCGCCGAACGGCATTGAATTCACGGATAAAAAAGATGTGGGTTCGACTTTCATTTTGGAACAATTTTTCAAGCAAGGGAAGGGAATGATCTGAGCATGCAGGAGGACTGACCCATCATAAACCTTTGTCGGCTGTGCTGAAGAGAAAGGTACAGAACTAAATTATTTAATTAATTAGCTACATGTTCTCCTGTCCTCTGTCCTCCGGGCCACACACGCACACACACACACACACACACTGCACGTTCGGCCGACCGACGAGAAAGTGCAGCTGCAGAGAAAGAGGCACATTTTTTTTTATTAATTTGCTGTGTTCATCTGTCCTCCAGGCGACACACACACATGGGACTGTCTCAGCTGTCATTGTCGTTAAGGAGTGTGCATGTACAGCATGTACACCTCATGCACGAGCTTACTTTTGAAGCTGCAGTTACGCGTTAGGCCTGAGTGGTGATCACGAGCATAAAAACTTCAAACTTCCTTACAGTCCCTTTAAATAAATTGCTTAAAAGCTATTTATTTGTAATGTCATTACTTGTGACCCATAGCTGTGATAATCTATTAATTATAGAATATCACCTGCTTGGTCTTTAAGATGACTAGGCAGAAGATTCTAACCCCCAAATTCCACTACCTCCGCTCCGCTCCGCTCCGGTCCGCCCCCGCCTTCCGCAGCCGCTCGCTTCCGAACTCAATTTTTACTAGTCTTCGCTCCGCCCCGCTCCGCTCCGGTGCGAAGACCCAAGGTGCGCAAACAAGCATGCGCGGGATTTTCATGTCCTCGCGATACAGTCCGAAACAAATGCGGAAGTTTGAGCCAAACAAGTCATTGTGTGGGAGAAGCTTGGAGAAGAACTGTTTTATCTGCCGATCATTTGATTTAAGATATCAGCAAGTGTTTGGATCAACAATGGGTGAGTACGTTGACAGTAGAAACAATATTTATGGCTTATTTTTGTGCATTTACAGTCCAACCACCATTGATAGTTGTTACAAGAAAACGTTTAAATGTAATTGAACTAGATTGGAGCTTGTTTTTCTAGTCTAATGTGCATAATTGCTGTTGCAGAAGCACATGTTAGCCGAAGAAGAACTTTAGCTCTCCTTTTGCTACTGGATTTGGTTCATCAGAGAAGAAGGAGCAGGTTCTGGGTGCACCCACTGAACCAACAAAGAAGAAGCCAAGGGGACTTCTACCATCTTGTTGCAGAGCTGCGACTGGACAGCCAGAGGCACCACCAGTACTTCCGCATGTCTGCAGAGAAGATGGATGAGCTTCTGTCCCTTGTTGGACCAGAGTTGAGAAGACAGTCTACATCCTTCAGAGCAGCTATTGAACCTAAACAACGACTAGCTGTTGGAATAAGGTGAACATTTTGACTCATTCTCAAATGCAGAACTCAACTTTTATTTAACACAAACATTTCCAAAACAAGCACTTATAAAACAAAAAATATAAACATTTATAAAAATGAAAGAAAACAAAGAAATATTACCTCAAAAAGGAAAGGACAAATTGTCATAACCATGTAGCTATAAACATCAAACTGAAAACAGTAATATAAAAAAACTGGTCGAGGTAATAATCAAACACTCCAAGAAGTCAGTAGTACAGAAAAACAATACTTATTCCTGAGGCTCATCGACATCCCATTTATCTACCGCAGTAAGCAAGCCCATATATTCCCCAAACTGTCCTGCAGTTGAGGTAGATGGGACAAAGGCAGGATGAGTGGGGGTAGATGTCTGTGTAGGTTGTGATGGGGTGGGGGTTTGCATACTCGGCTGCTGCTGCTGGTATGGGGGATGGTGCTGCTGCTGGAGGCCCTGGTGCTGCTGGATGCCCTGCTGCTGGTGGAGGCCCTGGTGCTGCTGGAGGCCCTGCTGCTGGTGGAGGCCCTGGTGCTGCTGGAGGCCCTGCTGCTGGTGGAGGCCCTGGTGCTGCTGGAGGCCCTGCTGCTGGTGGAGGCCCTGCTGCTGGTGGAGGCCCTGCTGCGGCACCTGCTGGAGGCCCTGCAGCTGGTGGAGGCCCTGCTGCGGCAGCTGCTGGAGGCCCTGCAGCTGGTGGTGTTGCTGCTGCTGGTGTTGCTGCTGCTGGTGTTGCTGCTGCTGGTGTTGCTGCTGCTGCTGGTGGTGGCCCTGCTGAGGCTGCTGATGGTGCTGGTGCTTGCGGAGGCCCTGATGCTTGTGGTGCTTCTGCTGGTGGTGGCCCTGCTGCTGCTGGTTTTGCTCAAGCTGCTGGTGATGTTGTATCAACTGCATAATGCCTACTTTTGCATTTTGCCTGTTGTTCATCTCCATTCCACTGAGGAGTGGAACAATACTGAGGGCGAAGTGGTAGCACTCATCAGTTGCCCCTTCTGGCATGTACGGGCGCTGCAGTGGCTCTTTCAGGAGCTCTATCAGCTTGTCCCCAAACTCCACCCCTTTAGATGCCCCACCTCTATATGCCTTCCTTGACTGGCCGGTAGATTGTGGTGTCCGTTTCAATGGGCTACGCGACCGGCCTCTTGATGTGGAAGGTTCAGCAGCAGAAGCAGCAGCAGTGGAAGGGGTGAACATTCTTGAAGGACCTGCTGCCTCATCTGGTCCAGACAGGCTCAAAGGAGTTGGAGGTTGGTCCTCCTCTGTGTCCATCTGGGATGCAGAGTCCAAGCTACTTCTTGAGCTGTGTGAAAAAGGATTTATTCTAGTAAAAACACAAGCAACCGAAACTGAAAATGGCAATCTAATAACTGAAATTGTTTGACAGAATAACAAATTTAAGGCAATTTACCTGGCCATTTGTGAATAAACAGGTTTGCAGCAACTTACCTTCTTGGTTGCAGATATGGAATTAGAAAAGACATAATCTTTTCAAATTTCCACTCCTTTTGTGTCCCTGCAGCAGATCCACTGGGTAGGTCGGACTTTTTTCGGGACTTCACATAGCTGTCCCGAAGTGCCCTCCATTTGTTTTTACATTGATCACCTGAAAGAAGAAGAATTTGAAAATCAGTCAAAAATAACACAATTTTTTGCTTTGTTCTTCTGCATACAGGTTTTTGGCCTCCGGTGACTCCTTTGTCAGTCTGGCTTTCAGCTACCGTCTTGGCCAGACTACGGTCAGAAACTCTGTCCACATGGTGTGTGCTGCTATTGAGAAAGTGATGATGGGCCAATATCTGCCACCCCCAACTGATGAAATGTGGAAGACCATAGCACAAGGCTTCTGGGAGAAGTGGAATTTCCCTAACTGTTTGGGGGCATTGGATGGGAAACATATACACATTCAAGCTCCACCACGCTCTGGAAGCCAGTATTTCAACTATAAAAAGATCTTCTCCATTGTGCTGCTGGCTCTGGTGGATGCAGACTACAGATTTCGGGTGATCCAGGTGGGGGACTTTGGAAGAAGCAGTGATGGAGCTGTCTACGCTGGCTCAGCACTGGGGATTGGAATGGAGAGAAGAACGCTTCATGTGCCTCCCCATGCCCCCCTCCCTGGTGCTGCTGATGCTACCCCTGTGCCCCATGTCATGGTGGCGGATGCAGCTTTTCCACTGAAGCCGTACCTGATGAGGCCATACCCCGGGCATAATCTGACTCACAGGAAAAGAATCTTCAACTACAGGCTGTCAAGAGCACGTATGGTAGTTGAGAATGCATTTGGCATTCTTGCCTCTAGATGGAGGATTTTTTACAGGCGAATACACCTCCATCCTGACAAGGTGGACAGTGTTGTTCTTGCTGCATGCATTTTGCACAACTTCTTGATTGCACCAAGTGAGAACCAAGCAATCTTGGACGAAGCTAACCAACAGACCACACACATGGTACCAGTGAGAGACATGGGTCCAAATCGGGCATCCAGGGAGGCCTGCAACATCAGGGAGATTTTTTGTGACTTTTTCATGTCTCCTGAGGGCAGTTTGGCTTGGCAGGACAGAATGGTGTGAAATGGGAAATAAGTCCTGCAGCTGAAACAGTGTTGAGACACTGTGCAATCTGTGTGCATCTTATTTTTTTACAAGTTCTCAACTGTGTCGTGATTTTTAAAACTGTTTAACCACAAATAAATGTGTGCATGTTTCCTAAATAAAAGTATTATTTGACTTTGCCATTCTTTGTTTATTGTTATAATAAGCCAAAGGGATTAAATAAGTGGGATACTCGAGGAAAGGGTTATAGTTTTTTTCAGAAGAGGGAAGTTTACACCTTTGTGAACAGTAGCATGAGATTAGCACTGTTTGCATGTAAAGCACACTACAGGGTGCATTAAATTGCACATACAGCTATTTTTCCTCACTGCTGAAAGCAGAACATAGGAGTTATTTTGGAGTGATGCTTTAAGTATTTTCTACAGAATATTCTATGTCAAACAAATGGACAATATTTTTCTACAAATCTTTGCTACAATTTTGACCATATACAGAATCTTATTCTGCAAGTAGTACACATACATATCTTTAATACATGTATACTACTTGCTGAATATAATGTATAATATAATTTATAGTATATTAATGTAGACCTATTATGCATTGCTGAAATTGTCCTATAACTGACAGAGGGGATTTTCATTCCATGACTTTTTTTGGAAACTTTACAATACACGACCATGCATGTTACACGGTACTTACCAGTCATTTGTAAAACTTTGCCAATTTCTGCCCACGCATTGTCCTTCTTTTTGACATCCTTGTAAAATGGATGTGTGGTGTCATACAATATTTTGTACTTTTCCACTTCAAGGATGAGTTTTTCCTCGTCCATCTTCTGATCTTGCTCGTGTTTTTCTGCTGACTTTTTCCCGTAACTCGAGTGACGCAGGTATCGAGGAAATGGCTTTCAAATTAAAAGATAAGTTGAAGATCGTCAATATTATGTGTAAACACGCAAAAAATGTTTTGAGACACATATGTGTACATGTAATGGTCATTAGATAAACATACCTGTGCATATGAACCAAAGAAACGCTTGTTGTTTATCGTTTTATTGTGAAATAACGGAAGCTGTGCTTGCTCCTTTTCCTGTTTGGCGGTTGTGATTTCTGTCCATTGACTGCGGAGGTGCTCCGGCGTCCGGCAAAAATAGGATCGATTCTATTTTTGCCGGTCGCCGGAACAGAGGGCGGCGCACGGCGCCGCACTGCCGGAGCACGGCCGCAGTAGTGGAATTGCTCTGATTGACTAGAACGGGACCGATTTTGCTCCGGCGTTCGTGTCGGAGCGGAGCGGAGGTAGTGGAATTTGGGGGTAAGACTCTTTGTTTATTCAGGGACTGTCATCACTTCGTTTAGGATTCAAGAACCAGTCAGGTTTGCAAACAAATAATAATTTATTCTACAAACAATTTAAGACTTGACAAATGCTTTAAATTATTATTTACTGTGAGTGGATGCGAACTAAGAGATGGGTGTCTTGAACTGGGTGTGAATTATTTCAGAGTCGGTATCATGAGAAAGCTGAATCCTGGATGGAGGAAATTTGGTTTGCAAGTAAGCTACAAGCTGTTATTTATCAAACTGCATACAAACACTATCTGCGTGTCTACGTTACCCAAAGAGGCACCCTCTTGACGGATCCGAAAGTCAGACGGGGTCAGATGACCGCTGGTACCGGAGGGCTGTAGAGTACCGAGGTACCGTCCTTTCAGTCCTAGAGATGTGGCTCGGGTCATGCCAGATGGATGGAAACCACGCATCTTGGACTCTTAAGGAGTCTAAACAAATCAGCTTTTCTGCAGGAAAATACTTTCTTGTTGTTCGGCTTCGCAGGTGCAAAAGCTTAAGGTTTTGACTATGTCAAAATCCTTCTGGTGAAAGAGGCTTACTCAGACTGTCGTTCTGAGCTTCTCTGTCTGTCTGTCTGTCTGGCTTACTGAAACTGAGAGTGAAGCTCCTTTTAAGGCCTGGTGTTATCTCAGAAGTTCCCAAGCATCTCATAACATAGTCTCCGATTCTGAACTCTGAAATGTGGGACAAGGTTACTTATGTGTCATGTCTTTATCTTAGCCTTACTCTGTCTGCAAGTGTGATGACCTAAACCAGTAAACATACTTAGTATCATTGAAACAGATTCATGAAGCATTGCATCATTTATAATTATACAAGACAATATTTAGTGATTATTAATTATAAAATCTTCTTTCTTCAATGATTATTTTGAAATATAAAATGATTACTTTTAATTATGAAATCTTCTTTTCTTCTGGGAATAACAGTTTATCTAACAGAGCGCTGTGCAGAACCTTGGGGAAAAGAATGCTACTTGTTCATCTTTCGTTATCTGTTGAAGCTTCAGTTCAGCTGATGAAGTCTTCTGATTAAAGAGCCTGCGTGCAGACAATCCATCTCCTCTCAGGGTAAAATACAGCATAATGCGTGTAGCCAGGGTTATTTGCTCTGGCCGTGCATATTAACTGTGGGATCTCAAAATCAGTCCATTTGGTGACGTTACATCTCCCCCCCTTTTTACAAGGACACGGTAGTCTGACAGAAACCACCTGGCATTGTAACATCCTAGAGGCCCGAAGGACTCCGTCAAGAAATGGCAGGTGTCATGTCCCAGATTAAAGCAGAAGGAGTGAGGAAGCATTCCCCATGCCTGGTGGATAGTCACGGAACATGTCTTGAAGAATTGATTAAGTTAACACCTGTATATCATTTGTATATCCCCATGACGGGAAGAATTTCAACTGGTAATTCCTTGAAAATAATATTTCAAAAAGGATAAATGAGCACTGTGTTCCCACACAGTGTAGTCTGAAGAGTAGGGACCGGACCAGGCCCCAGGCGAACCGGAGAGCCCCGCAACCACGGCAGGAACCACAGGACGTTCAGACCCAAACGAACCGGACCCTCAGGCAGCAGGCAACCAAATCAGGCGATGGCGTAGAGAGGTCTTCCCAGGAAGCGAAGACCTATGGCGAAACTCAGAAGAGGAGAAGAGCAGACACAGGGCACTTCAAAGTAGACACACACAAATAGACGTTTGATGCAAAACAACAAACAAAAATAAGCCTAGCACTATATGCGCCTATGCGCTATGTGAAGCCAATTATGTGAACTTTATATGTGCTATGTGTAGCAAATTACGTGAACGGAGTTCAGGTGTAGGAAATGAATACAGTAATTTACGTGTTCTGGAAAAAGTGTTGCAAAAATAACAAAATGAATATAACCCTATGATATATGAGGGGAAATCAACTCTTTTGAGCAAAAATGTTATCAAACAGAAAGGCAAAAATAATTTGTAGCCCATAACTGGTAAAAATCAAAATAAATTGATTATGATAGAAATGACGAAAGAAATCAGCTGCAAATAAAATAATGCAGAAATGTATATCTGTGAATATCTTTCTAACAGAAATAATAATATAATTAATAAAATAATTACTAGTAATAGAAAGAACACCAGAAATGTAAATCAGTGATGTTAGTAAACAAACCTATATGTGAATGTACCCCATAAGGAATTAGTTAGTAGATAAAAAAATTAAAAATTAAATTTGGAAAAACATAACAGTTTGTGTAATACTCTGTTTACTGTTAGGACTTAACCATTATAGGACTCCAGGAACCCACAGTTTGACCACCCTAAGTCACTCCAAGTCTGCACGTAATGTATAGACAGGAAATACAACCATGCACACACACAAACAGACTAACTTGTGTAACCTGAAACAGAGAACTATGGGACTGACGAGTCGGGACCATAGAGATCACCCCACTTTCGAAGTGGAAGGTCAGGACTGGCCGGCGCAGGTGGAGACACCTGGGCAGCTGGGGCTTCACGAACAACCGGTACGAGAGCTCGAGATAGGCGGCCACTGATGTGGTGGACCGAGTCCCCTAGAGCGGTCAACCATGTGGAGAAGTGACGGAACAAGAAAAATGACAACCCCAAAGACAAACAAAGGTTTAGGCATGCAGTGAATAACACGACAGAATCAGCGGAGGACCAGGAGTAAGACACTGGTTGAAAACAGGATCTGCCGACAACTCACGCAGCACCTTGTTCACCGCACCAACCCGAACCATGGTTGGACCACTGAACGTAACACGATCCACCGTGGCTGGAGAGAGAGCAAAGGAGATGTTATCATAGAAAGGAGAAAACTCCATAACAGACTTATGCTCACCAGGATCCAAGTAATATAGAGAGACCTCACCTACATGGACCATAGTACTACGTGGAACTGTCACCCATAGGGTTTGAGACGGAAGCATTACACGTGTGGACACACCATGATACTCATAGAAAACATCCACTTCACGAGCTGGGGTATTAACCAACCAACGGTCACCAACAACAACAGCGGTAGTTTGAACAACATGCGAACGTGAAGTCACCGTCATAGGACATTTAGAATCACCTGACAACTCATCAATTCCACACACACTAGTGGCTCCGCCACGAAGAAAAGTTGTGCCTGGACACAAGAAGTGTAGGCCACGTGTGAGCGAACACACTCGCAGATCTGGAACCAATCGGACATGCGGCGTGTCCTCCTGGAATGCGACGACCGGAGGCCTATCTAACCTGACATGAGTGTCGTCAACCCAGTTACCTACATTTACCACATCCTTTAATCTATAGATGTCATTGGGAGACACAAAAGGAAAGTTGATGATGAAAGCTAGCTCTCTAGCATCTGGATTGACGCTTAGTTTGTTAGCACTGCCCAATGAGAAAGCCAAGTGAGTCTGAAGGGCCATCGGGTCCTTCCATGTCACCCGAGCAATCGCAGACCGGACCATGGACAGGGACACAAGGTACGGAGGGATCCTCCCAATGAGGAAGGTGTCAATCGAAGCGCTCACATCCCGGCCATAGTCGGACAGGCAAATGGTCAGCATCTGTGTATGAGCATAATCAACATTCACAAAAGAGCATAATTCGTTTACAGTGGAAGTTGGTTTACGCAAAATGTCACTATGAGTGTTGAGTACCACCATAGTCTCTTTTTCAGATGTGCCCAGCTGTCTCAAGGCATGTCGCTGCTCCAGTACCTGCTTACGCAGAGTCGGATATTCTCTGTTAAGCTCATCAATGTGTCGACGAACTGTGTTAATCTCAATCGAATTCACAGAAGAGAATCCAAAATTTAAAAGATTGCCAATTGCATTAGCTACTGAGAAAAGTCCATCTAGGAAACGCTTTGGTCTTATGCTGGTACCGGAAAGATCACAGTTTGAAACTGTGAATTTAAGCGCTTGGATTAGTATGTGACGGATGTCTGCTTCTTCTTCTTCTTCAGACCTTTCTCAGTGGCCTAGTGGTAGAGTGTCCGCCCTGAGACTGGGAGATCAGGGGTTCGATTCCTGGTCGGGTCATACCAAAGACTTTGAAAAAATGGGACCCAATGCCTCCCAGCTTGACACTCAGCATTAAGGGGTTGGATTGGGGGGTTAAACCACCAAAAAAATAGTTCCCGAGCACGGCTGTGTCTGCAGCTCACCGCTCCCCCAGGGGACGGGTCAAATGTGGAGAACAAATTTCGCACACACGCACCTGTGTGTGTGTGACAACTAACGGGACTTTTAACTTTAACTTTAACTTTTCTGCATGCTGTCAGGGTACTAGTCCAGCGGGCTCCCGTTTCCGAGAGGCTGGCAAAGTCATTCGTCAACTTATCAGTGCACGCCATAGCGGGGTCAAATTTGACAAAAATCTTTTGTGTGAATAGACGATAGTAAGTAATTAATAGACCTGGGCGGTCTCTGAGTGTGATACCCGAAGAGGGCCCAGGTTCGTACAGATGTGTTTGAGGAGGCTGAGAATGAATCTCAGCTGTGGTCGATATCAGACCGATGCACGCAACTAACAACATTTTGTCAGAGCTGAAAATGGAAACCATGAACGTTTTAGATTGTAGACTGGCACGGCCTTGTGAGGGTTCAGCGCAGGTGAGAGCTCTGGAAGGCCCTCGGTCGACGTGCAGGTGCAGTCAGAAAGATCAGGGTCAGCCAATAATGTTACAGGGTGCCCTTCAACCTCCCCCTTGGTAGGTGAGTCACCAACCTCAGGGCTAGAGGTCACCAGCGCCAACTGTAGTGCAGTAGTGTCAGTGATGTCATCAGCCCATCCTTCGGCAGGTGGAGTCCTCACCGCAAGGTGCTGGGCTTCAGTCGGAGTATCAGCGCCACCATCAATCCCCCATTTGGCAGGTGGTGTTCCCCCCTGGCCCTTCAGTCTCAGGCGGTGTGTCACCGCAACCGCTAACTCCCCTAGAGTAGGTGGTTTTCCCACTACACCGTGGGGTGGTCCTGCTGCAGAGACAATGCCAACACTGTGGAAGTCACGACGTCTGAGGTACTGGATCAACTGGTCAGACTGGCGCCGCCATCGTGGTTAACAACGCCTAAAGAGGTAATGATGTCCTCAAGAGACGCCAAGGGCGTCGGTTGAGTCAGTCGAGTTCGGAGTGTCCTATCACTGAGTGAAATGACAGCCTTAAAGCGTTGGAGCAGGTCCCCTCCTTAAAAGAAAGGAAAAGTATCAATGTTAGCTACAAACACTGGATGGCTCACGGACATGTCTCCCACTGTGAAGTTGCGGAACACCACATTCAGGTAAGTCCTTTTACCTGAAGAGAAAGGATGGATGTTCACAGCTCAGGGTGTGAGTCCTAAGACGCGACCTTGTGCAGCTGCAGCCATGCGGACCTGCTCCCAGAGAGAGCTGGACATGATGGTGAAATCAGAACCGGAGTCCATAATGCCCTCACAGACGTGAGCCCCCTCCAGGGTCACCAGGATGTGAGGTTTCTCATTAGGACCATCACGGATGATTTTGCAGAGAATCCTTAGTGGAAGTCTGATCGGAGATCTAGGCTCGCCAGGTCTGGTGGCAGGTTCTTTGGGTGCTAGAGGACCAGCACTGATGGAAGCGACCACTCCAGACCTCGCAAGGTCTCAGGTGTCAGCGGACACCCCGTTGTGGCAGGCTTCACCTCTGCAAGACCTGCTTCTCGGACCAAGTCACATGCTGGTTCAGGAGGTGGAGGAGGGTCTGCCGAAGAGATGGACAGAACTGACTCACCTACCGATGATTCTTTCAGCAGTGACCGAAGTGCAGCACTCAGTGCGGCGTGAGCTGCTTCAGGAGAATAGCGCCTGAAATAATCTCTCAGCCTTGGGGCAGGACTGCAGTCTCTGCGGCCACGACGCGGTGAGTACCGGTCAGAAGGAGATCGGCACTCGCCGGAGCGAGACAACTCTCTCCTGAAGGAGTATGTTGGACCCCCCTTTTCTCTAAAAGAAACACAATGTTTCTCACGACCAACTCATGGTGACTTGGCGTCCCCCTCACTGGCCGGTGGGGGGTCCCGGACTCTTGAGAAACCCTGAGACCTGTTAGTGAGAAGGCCTCGTGGCTTGGAGTTGTTATATGAGTTCTGGGCCTTTGATTTAGCACCAGGTTTGCTGTACTTAGTTTTACCAGTTCCTGATGTAGTCCCTTCGAGCCGCAGCGTGGAGGGATCTGCCTCCACCGCCAGGACGAACGGGGTATCCTTAGACTTTCTGGACTCTTTGAGCCGCCTGAAGCAATAACTTGCCATCATCCTGAGATCGTCCATAGTTTTGACTTGAAGGTCTACCGCGCCCATATATGGACCGTACTGAGGATGCAAATTATCAAGGAAGATCTCTTTAAAGCCTTTGTCATCTTCCATCCCCTTTTTGCATTCTGAACCAAAGTACGCGTCAAAGAGGCGTAGGTAGAAAGCTTGTGGGTCTTCATTACGACCCTGTTTGACTAACAAAGCTAACTTTAAACCAGCTTCTTTAGCATTGTAAGTGCATCCTCTTCGAATTGCAGCTTCTAGCCAGTCGTAATCATTTGCAATCGCACCATGCTGGCAATCAATGAATGAACCCACTGCATCAGAGGTTAATCTTATCAGAAAGAACTTGTCCTCGAGAGTTACTAGAGGAAATCTCTGAAAATGGTGTCGAAAGTCACTAAGATATGTATCAACTGGGTATGAATTACCTGGTCGAGGATTAAATCTTTTGACGCTCCGAGACATCCTATAGATCAGTGGTACTCAACCTTTTTTCACTGATGTACCCCCTGTGAAAAAATTTTTTCAGCCGAGTACCCCCTAATGAGCGCAAAAGCATTTTTGGTTGTAAAAAAACTAAAGACCTCAAATAGAGCACGGTGCCTTCAGTGACTGATTTATTCAATTTTGGAACTGATAAACAAGTACAAATTTCAACCATTTGAAAAAAAACTACTTCAAATATTTTAAATATTAATAATCCATTACTAAATGCCTTAAAACAAAACTCTAGGAAATTGGAGAGAACATGGCGCTCTACGCACCATGAGGAGGCCTACCTGTCCTGGAAAAATAGTCTTTTGCTTTATAAAAATAAGCTTCAACAAACTAGAACTGCTTATTTTTCAGCATTAATTGAGGAGAATAAGCATAATCCTAAATTTCTTTTCAGTACAGTTGCTAAACTTACACAGAATCGTAGCTCTGAGCCATCTATTCCCTTAGCCCTCAGCAGCAATGACTTCATGGGATTTTTTACAAGTAAAATTAATTCTATTAGAAACAAAATCTTTAGCATCCTCCCTAATGCGATTTCTTCTTCCTCAGTAAGTGAGGCAGCTTCAGAGGTGACTCTAGAACCTCATCTGTGCTTGAACCGTTTTGATCCAGTTGAGCTTTCAGAGTTATCAAAAATATTAGCTTCATCTAAACCTTCAACTTGCATTTTGGATCCAATCCCAACCAAATTATTTAAAGATGCATTTCCTTTGGTTACTGCCCCCATTCTAGATATAATCAATCTATCCTTAGTAAATGGGTATGTACCACAAGATTTTAAGGTTGCTGTAATCAAACCTTCACTTAAGAAGCCTTCTCTGGATCCAGATGACCCAATGAATTACAGACCAATATCTAACCTTCCATTTTTATCCAAAGTCCTGGAGAAAATAGTGGCCATCCAAGTATGTCAGCATTTAAACACTAATGCTCTGTTTGAGGAATTTCAGTCTGGTTTTAGAGAGTATCACAGCACTGAAACTGCATTAGTGAGAGTTACACATGATATTCTTATGGCCTCAGATAAGAATCTTGTGTCTGTTCTAGTCTTGTTAGATCTCAGTGCTGCTTTTGACACAGTTGATCACAATGTTCTTTTAGAAAGACTTGAACATGTTGTAGGGATCAAAGGAGCAGCGTTAGGCTGGTTTAAATCCTACCTGTCTGACAGATTTCATTTTGTAAATGTACATGACAAATCTTATTCATACTCCAGGGTTGCTTGCGGAGTACCACAGGGTTCAGTGCTTGGACCAATTCTTTTGACTATATATATGCTCCCAATTGGTAAAATCATTAGACAGCATGGGATAAACTTCCACTGTTATGCTGACGATACTCAGTTATATTTATCCATTAACCCTGATGAACCTAATCGGTTGGGTAGATTACAGGCTTGTCTTGAGGACATAAAAAATTGGATGACTCTTAACTTCTTGCTTTTAAATCAAGACAAGACGGAAGTTCTCTTAACTTCTTGCTTTTAAATTAAGACAAGACGGAAGTTCTCATATTTGGACCAGAAATCCTCGTCGTCGTCGTCGTCTTCCTCCGCTTATCCGGGTCCGGGTCGCGGGGGCAGCATCCCAACTAGGGAGCTCCAGGCCGTCCTCTCCCGGCCTTGTCCACCAGCTCCTCCGGCAGGACCCCAAGGCGTTCCCGGACCAGATTGGAGATGTAACCTCTCCAACGTGTCCTGGGTCGACCCGGGGGCCTTCTGCCGGCAGGACATGCCCGAAACACCTCCCCGGGGAGGCGTCCAGGAGGCATCCTGACCAGATGCCCAAACCACCTCAACTGGCTCCTTTCGATCCGGAGGAGCAGCGGTTCTACTCCGAGTCCCTCCCGAATGTCCGAGCTCCTCACCCTATCTCTAAGGCTGAGCCCGGCCACCCTACGGAGGAAACTCATTTCGGCCGCTTGTATCCGTGATCTCGTTCTTTCGGTCATTACCCAAAGCTCATGACCATAGGTGAGGATTGGGACGTAGATCGACCGGTAAATCGAGAGCCTGGCTTTCTGGCTCAGCTCCCTCTTCCCCACGACAGATCGGCTCAGCGTCCGCATCACTGCAGACGCCGAACCAATCCGCCTGTCGATCTCCCGATCCCTCCTACCCTCACTCGTGAACAAGACCCCGAGATACTTAAACTCCTCCACTTGAGGTAGGACCTCTCCCCCGACCCGGAGGTGGCAAGCCACCCTTTTCCGGTCGAGAACCATGGTCTCAGATTTGGAGGTGCTGATCCTCATCCCAGCCGCTTCACATTCGGCCGCGAATAGCCGACCAGAAATCCAGAAAAGGAAATTGCTTAGCCAATCGCCTGACCTTAATGGCATTACATTAATCTCCGAGAACAAAGCAAGGAACCTTGGTGTTATCTTTGACCAGGACATGTCATTCAAATCCCAGGTTTCACAAGTTTGTCGGATTTCCTTTTTCCACCTTCGGAATATTGCTAAGATTAGAAGCATACTTTCCAGGAGTGATGCTGAAAAACTAGTTCATGCTTTTATTACATCAAGACTGGATTACTGTAATTCATTACTCCCAGGAAGTCCACAGAATGTAGTTAAAAGTCTTCAGCTTGTCCAAAATGCTGCAGCTAGAGTTCTGATGAGAATTAAAAAGAGATCTCTCCTGTCTTAGCTTCCCTACATTGGCTACCTGTTAAATTCAGAATAGATTTTAAGATCCTTCTTCTGACATATAAAGCTCTTAATAATCAAGGTCCATCATACATCAGTAATCTGATTGTTCCATATGTTCCTAACCGAGCACTTCGCTCTCAGACTGCAGGTCTACTGGTGGTTCCAAGAATATCTAAACTTAGGATGGGAGGCAGATCTTTTAGTTATCAGGCTCCTCTCCTGTGGAACCAGCTCCCAGCTTTAGTCCGTGAGGCAGACACTTTGTCTACTTTTAAGAATAGGCTTAAAACATTTTTATTTGATAGGGCTTATAGTTAAAATCTGATGTTAGCCTAAATCTGGACAAGTGGGGGATTACAGGGAGGTGGAGTGTACAGTCGGTAAAGACGGCTCTCCCTTGCCCTGCCTCCAACATGCCTACATCTAAATAGGATAGGTTATCCAGAGTTAACTCTGTAGTTATGCTGCTATAGGCTTAGACTACTGGAGGACACACTGACCACTTTTCACACTCTACTGCTTTCTTCTACAGTCTGCTCTTTAACTGTACTATTTTGTGCAATTTCAGCTGTTAACTTTATTTTCTCTGTGAGTGTTTTTCTCCCCAGAAGAAGCTGCGATGACATTCTGCTGAGCTGTGGTGGCCTCATGGAGGGGGCCATCGACTAGCACACTGCTGCCAACCACTAATACATTCTCTCTCTCCTGATAATAACTTTTTGTTTTCGTTGACTTTTGATGTGCTAATACTAGTTTATCCATTTAATTATAGATCCACTAGGATAAATACAATAAAGTTTATCTTTCACCAAATACAATATTTACTAAGACATCACAATATAACTATAGACACATTACTTGTGTGTGTGTGTGTGTGTGTGTGTGTGTGTGTGTGTGTGTGTGTGTGTGTGTGTGTGTGTGTGTGTGTGTGTGTGTGTGTGTGTGTGTGTGTGTGTGTGTGTGTGTGTGTGTGTGTGTGTGTCTGCCTGCTCTGCCTTCTCGATCCCCAGTGAGTCGTGGAGGATGGCTGCTTATACTGAGCCAGGATTCTCTGGAGGTTTCTTCCTGTTAAAAGGGAGTTTTCCTCTCCACTGTCGCTGCATGCTTGCTTAGTATGAGGATTGCTGTATAGTCACTGACACTAGTCAGTGACTTGATGCAATTTGCTGGGTTCCTTATATAGGAAACATTATTTCTGATTGGCTTAATGAACTGTGAATTGGAATGTTTATTATGTGAAGTGCCTTGAGACGACTCTTGTCGTGATTTGGCGCTATATAAATAAACTTGAATTGAATTGAATTGAATTGGAAATATTTTTCATCGCTAAAATGTGACTCAAATTAATTAATTGAAAACAGTCACCACATAACTGAAATGAAAATGAATGAAAAGCTTTATTTGTCCCAGGAAGGGAAATTAGAGTTTCAGTACACACAATTCAGAGATCAGACATACTGGGCAAGACACATGACAAGAATTGGTGACTGTGGTCATTCGCAACCGAGTTGCGCTACTTTAATAGAGAGAGAAAAGGATAACAAGGAATGGATTCGGGAGGAGGGGAAAAAAAGGCACTTCACAGCATCTGTCTGCATTCCTTCCTTTGTGGGGGTTTGTTGCTAGCCTCTCAAGACTGTTATGGCGTCAGATTAGGATAACAAGACTTTGTTTCGGTCAGGCAGAGATAATTTTCCTCTCTGCCTTCAGTCTGTAACTGGTCATTCCAGTCCTTCAGTGAAGCCAATTTGGGTTTTTAAACTTGTCCATACCGTCTGGTGACCCTCTCCGAGATGACATCCATTTTGCGCACCGGTAATGCAGCTAGGACATTGTCCAGCTTACGATTCACCTCGAGTGAATATATATATATATATATATATATATATATATATATATATATATATATATATATATATATATATATATATATAACTAGAAATATTTAAAAAATAAATCAAATACAGGCCAAAGAAATTATTAAGCTAATTATAATTAAAGATTTGTGCACATTAAAAAACATATCAACATAAAGTGTCCTCTTTTGGGATCATAGTATATCTGTTCTCTAAAAAAATCATTAACTTAATTTTAAATAAAAACAATAATTGCTAAAAACAAATTTAAATCTCAAAATATATTTTTAAAAATCAAAAAGAAGACTGAAATCTTAACATTACTGCACTGAACGGAGTGTTTTTACAGACCTTTTAGTGAGACACTTGGGCTTGTGCTTCACTTTTTCATCCTTGGTGGCAGGGAGGCAACTGCTGTGATCAAGCTCTTTTCTAGTCTGCTTCTCTGCTTTGTCTTGATCAGTGTCATTGCAGAGAAGGAGGCCTCACATAAATATCTGGAGGCAAAGGGTAATAGCTGCTCCAAAGCTTTCTGTCCCATGTCATGTGCTTCTGCTTCACATACACCCAAAACTGTGAAAGAGTGCACATGGAAAACTTCATCTGGAGGCCATGGTCAAATTAGTTTTTCCTGACAGGTGACAGGGAGCTTTCTTCGGTTCGCTTCAGACAAGAGAAATTGGTTTCTCACCCAATCCAGCTGTGCAGATTTCTCCTCCATATCAGAAAAATAGGAATGGAAATCCTGAATCAACTTGGTCAAATGCTCCACGATGATCAACTTCACCTATGCTCTGTCCACATACTCACTAGAGAGAAAATCATCCAGCTGAGGAAAGCTGGTGAAATCCTCCTGTGCACAGGCCCTCCTCCACAGTTGTTTTCTTCTGGAAGCCACCCACCTTGTCATACAGGTTTAAAATGCTGGTGTTCTTGTCCTGCAGAGATGTATTCAGTTTGTTCAGTTTGCTGAATATATCTGCCAGATAACACAGCTTTGCGAGCCAATATGTGTCCTGGAACAAGGTGGCATGGGGAGATCTGAAGGAGTTTTGCGTCAGCTGGTTACAGGTGTCGTTTATTCGGAGCGATTCTATCGACGTAACAGAACAGCTTAGGTGGAGGCTTCAGGGCGGCCGACACTTATCCTCATGGACTCTCGTCGCCACGGAGAGTATCTGGTTGGTTCAAGAACTGGTTTGAACTGAGGAGTTTTTGGTTTTATTAAAACCTCAGGACACGCCCTCTCAGAGACAGAAAGCTTGTTGTTATGGAGCAAAGACATGTGACAGCAAGTTACCTTTACCCTGATTCAGTCCCTTCTGCATGGTGTGTACAAGTGCAAATGACCTTCTTCACACTGTTAAACATTACGGTTTATCATAAATAATAATTGTTATTAACCAAAGAATAATAAGTCATTTCAGTAATTAAATACATTTATAATGAACCATGATGATTATTTCTGAACCTTGTAATAAACAATGAAAAGAGTTTATTAAAAATTTTTTATTTTAAATCTTGAAGTGTCCTTCATCTTGGGACAGAACAGCAGACAGACAAAAGGCAGTCAAATTAAAGATGGTTTTAGCAGACTGTACATCTCCTGTGATGTATAATCTGTGGACAAAAGTTCAGCCAGGACAGCATGACCAAGCTGGGGAAGTGTGACCTAAGGGGCACAAATGAGGCCATTCATGTTGCTACACTAGTCACATGCTTCTGTCTGATCCTAAACGTGGCTGTGCTTCCTCCACAGCCTCCTCCAATACGACCAGATCTCTTGATGTTTAACCATCGCCTGCTGTTCCAGCCAGTTCAGTCTGGTGGCTCTGGGGCTTACACGAGCGAACAATATTTGCAGGACCTGAAGAACCATCTAACCGCAGCGTTCTCCTTTGCACAGACAAATCTGGAGAAATCAGCTGAGGGCAGGAAGGCTTATTATGATCAGAAGGCCTCACATTCTGAACTCAACATAGGTGATGAGGCCTGGTTCTACATTTTCGCTCCTAAAACTGCTAACACCAAGAACACCTCTTGGAAGCTGGCTAAGAAACTTTTGCCGAAGTGGTCAGGCCCATACCTGATAACTGATAAGCTCTCTCCAGTCGTGTATCAGATCAAGATTACCCAAACACACAAGGAGCCCATCTACAAATGGGTCCACAGGGACCAAATCAAACTGCACAAGGGTTCCACTAATTTGGTCAATGCTACCACCAACAACTTACCGACTTCGTGATTTCGCACCTCGTCGGTTCCATAGCTCTCTATCTCGAGTTACACAAGTTTGTCTATGTTTGTGTGCGTGCATGGTTGTCTTTCCTGTTTATACATGACGTGCAGATTTGGGTGATTTGAGATGAACATGCTGTGGGTTCCTGAAGTCAGGTAATCAGGTAGTTAACAGTAGATGGGTTTAGTCCACATATTACTGTTATTCAAAAAAAAAATTTTTTATTATATTCACTAATCGTGACTCCTTATGGGTACATTCACATGTAGGTTGATTACTAACTTCACTGATTTAAATTTTAGTGCTCTTTGACACTCATATATCTATCCTTTTATAGAACTTTACTACAGTGATTAAGTTTTGAAAACGTTATGATTAACTTTGTTAATTTACCATTATGGGCTACAACCAATTTTGCCCTTCATTTTGAAGACATTTTTACTTAGTGCAGTGATTTCTCCCATACACAGTATAGGGTTTTATTAATTTTATTCTTTTTGCACGACTTTTTCCATTACACGTAGTGTATTACACCCATTTCTTTGCTTAAATGCTAATTCACATAATTGCCTACACATAGTACATGCAGGTACTCACAGTGCTAGGTTTCGTTTTGTTTGTCAGTTTGCATTAGACGCCATTTTGTTGTGTCTACATTGAGGTGCCCTGTGCTGTGCTCTCTCTCCTCTCCTGAATTTCGCTGATGAACCTCGCTTCCTGGGGGTGGACCTATGACTCGTCATCGGATTCTGCTCCTCCTGATAGATGTTCCAGCTCGTAGGACCTGGACGTCCGTTTGTTCCGGCATGGCTGCTGGGATACTTCGCTCGCTGGGACCTGACCTGCCTGCTGGTCTTTCCCACATTGAATCACGATAAGTGCTATTACAAAGATCAATATACTATTTTGGAAGTATTCCCTACCCGTGGATATATAAAGTTTTGCTCCTACATCAAATTATTATCTCCACGTGGATACCTTAATAATCTGCTGACTTGTGTGCTTCCAAAGGGATTATGCAAGACTGTTGAAACCACAGACTGTTCTTCGGAGTGGGGTTCGTACCTCACCACTTTGGCCCCTTCCTGGGGAACTTCACCTTCCCCTGTCGTCGGAGTCCCTTTAGGACTCTGGTTTGTTCAACGCCAGGTGGTCTCTGTATGGACCACTGTGCCATTGAAAAGGGGAGATATGTAACGGAATGAAATGACCGTTTTTCACCAAAAGTCATGAGTAAAACTAGAGTAGTGTTTCTATTTTCGGCTAAAACGCCCAAAACCCAGCCAATACAGCTTTCCCGGAATCTGTTTATGCACCCTTTCACGGTGGATTAAACCTATTTATTTCTGGTCACTTAGGGTTTTCTATCGGTACAACAAGACCAACAAAGAACAAACTTGTCTCACCAAATCTCCACTCAGGTCTTGGGTTCGTGGATCCGCATTCCTCCTAGCGACGTCTAGACCCTCACCGACCCCCCAGCAAAACTCAGCGCTGGAGGAGATTTAGGTTGTCGACATTTCTCCGGTGTCGGCTCTTGGCGCCGTGAGGTGACGGGACCCTGGCTCTCGAATGACCAATATATGTCATGGATTTTACCAATATGTTTATCAGTAAACCCGTTTCCTGCAGCTAGAGAGAGGGACAAGAGACAATGAGGCAGTCATACAACCAAATCATGATTTGTGGCAAGAGCCCAGGGCAAATGCCCCAAACTCTGCTCACAGAGTTTATTTATTACAAAAGATAAGAAAGGAATGGAGGTGAGGGAGAGAGTGAGTGTGTGTGTGGGTATGGGAGGTTATGTGTGTGCACATGTGTGGGGTTCGTACCTCACCACTTTGGCCCCTTCCCGGGGAACTGCACCTTCCCCTGTCCTTGGAGTCCCTTTAGGACTCTGGTTTGTTCAACGCCAGGTGGTCTCTGCAGGACCACCGTACATTGAAAAGGGGGGATATGTAACGGTATGAAATGACTGTTTTCCACCAAAAGTCATTTTCCCCCTCTCCTCTGACACAGAACTAGTCTGCATTAGATATGGCCTCAAGGTCTCATGCATTTGTTACAACTGCTTCTTTCCAGCTCAAGAGAAGGAAGAAAGGACTCTCTCCTTTTAATAAATCAAATAACTTTATTTTAATAAAGCTAATCAAACAAAGTGTTAGTCAATAAATAAGATGTGACCAATCTGTGAAATCAAAATATTAATTACTTTATTATAATCCTATAGAATATAATTAGTAATATGACTTTAAATGTTTCCACTAGGACTGATCTCACGTAGTGTTAAAAGACATGACATATTGCATTCACTGATCCAATCAGAATCTGCCAGATCTGACGGAGGCGTGGTTTTGGTGGTGTTTGGTAAATCTGTCAACTTTTCATTCGACCATAAACCAAATTATCCGAAGTATAAAACTATGCCCACGTCATCTTTAACGCCAGTTCAAAGCGTTCTAGAGAAGTAGTCGGAGTGGCCAATCCGTAACTTTCCTCTTCAGCCAAAAGAACCAACGACAAGCTGGATAAAATCTGTTACTGTTCCAACTGCTGCAACGGTTCCTTTCAGAATAAAAGCTGAACCATCAAGACCCAGGTTTGGGTCTCACTTGATGTCAACAAAACCGTCGTGACCCGGAAGTATCTCAGAGACTGGTCTTGTCGGCAACCGCTGCTTTTCCTACCAGCTTCGGTTCCAGAGAAGGTCAAGCTGGACCTCGACATCATGTCACACCCTGTCCTGTCTCCCCGTTTTGGTTCAGCCTTGTGTCTCGTTAATTGCTCCCACCTGCCTCTCATTTCCCAATCACCTTAGCTCCTTGCCCTCGTGTATTTAAGCCCCTTCTGTTCTGTGTCTTGTGTCAGTCCATTGTTTCAGTGTCCAGCATGTTATTCATTAAAGTTCATCATAAAACGTCCTACCTGTCTGCCTGTCTTCCTCCCCGCGTGTGGATCCTCGCCTCATCTCCGCTCACCTCGCCCACATGCCGTGACAGAATGAACCGACCCGAACCCATTGAAGGATCCAGCGGGGAGAATCTACCCCGGTAGTGCCTGCTCCGATTCCTCTCCTCCGATCACCGGCCGGCCCCTTTTCCTCCAGCCTCGCCTCACCAAAGACACCGTCGCCGACCTTCGGCCGCGGAGTTCCTCCACGCCCTCCCAGAGCCAGAGGCGAGTTTGGACCGGGAGTGGCTTCCAGATCGCTCCAGTTTCGTTGGCACGAGCCTGGCTGTCTGTTCCCCCGCAGTTGGTCCACGGCATGGGGAGAAAAGCCGAGCTCCACCACCACCCTGTGTCACGGGACGGAGCTGCGGACTCGCCACTGCCCCTGCCCGACGCAGCAGCTTGGACCCTCCCCCAGCCAGATCAGCAGTCCCGTCACCGGCCCGATCGGCGCCCCCGTCATCTGCAGGCGGAGGAGCAATGCCTGCAGCCCAGCTGACTGAGCTTGTCAGTCTCCAGGCGGAACTTGGCCGGATCCGCCAGCTTGTCAGCCTCCAGGAGTCCCACCTGGACACTTTATCAGCCTCAAACCGCCAGAAAAGGGCCTCGGTCCAGCTGGCAGCTCCCTTATCTCAGAGCCAGTGGAGCGAGCTCGAGGTCCACCCAGCGGAGCTCGCCGGTCTCCGGGCTGAGCTGGCCCAGCTCCACTGGACCCTCAGCCTCCAGGAGCTTCAGCTGGACGGTCTGTCCTCCCTGTTATCCTGGTTTTCAGGACCACCAGGTCATATCGAGCCTGTCCAGGCAGCCCCTCCCGCTGCGGCTCCGTCTTCACTCCAGAAGCAGAAGGTTCGGGCCCAGAAGCAGATGGTTCCGGTTCCGGCCCAGAAGCCGACGCCCCCGGATCAGAAACAGGTGGTTCTGGTACCGGCCCAGAAGCAGACGGTTTCGGTACCGGCCAAGAAGCAGACGGTTTTGGTTCCGGTCCAGAGGCCGGCGGTCCAGAGGTCGACTGTCCAGAAGTCGAAGGGCCAGAAGTCGACGCCCCTCCAGAGGCCAGCGGTCCAGAGGTCGACGGTCCAGAAGTCGAAGGACCAGAAGTCGACGCTCCCGGACCAGACGCCGACGCCCCCAAGCCAGAAGCCGATGCCCCCGGACCAGAAGTCAACGCCTCCAGACCAGAAGACGATGGTGGTCGATGCCTCTTCCAGTTCTGACGTTGACGCCCCTTCCAGTCTTATGGTCGACGCCTCTTAGTGTTCTGAATTCGACGCCTCTTCGTGTTCTGGAGTCGATGCCTCCTCGTGTTCTGAAGTTGACTCCTCCCCGTGTTCTGAAGTCGACGCCTCCTCGTGTTCTGAAGTCGACACCTCCTCGTGTTCTGAAGTCGACGCCTCCTCGTGTTCTGAAGTCGACACCTCATCCAGTCCAAGGGTCGACGCCTCTTCCAGTCCAAGGGTCGTCGCCTCTTCTAGTCCAACGGTCGATTCCTCTTCCATTCCAAGGGTCAACGCCTCTTCCAGTCCAAGGGTCGACGCCTCTTCCTGTCCAAGGGTCGACCCCTCTTCCTGTCCAAGGATCGATGCCTCTTCCTGTCCAAGGGTCAACGCCTCTTCCAGTCCAAGGGTCGACGCCTCCTCTGAAGTCGACGCCTACTCTGAAGTCGACGCCTCTGCTGAAGTCGACGCCTCCTCTGAAGTTGACGCTCCTCTGAAGTCGACGCCTCCTCTAAAGTCGATGCCTCCTCTGGAGTTGACACCTCATCCGAAGTCGACGCCTCATCTGAAGTCGACGCCTCCTCTGAAGTCGACGCCTCATCCGAAGTTGACGCCTCATCCGAAGTCAACGCCTCATCCAAAGTCGACGCCTCTTCTGAAGTTGACGCCTCATCCGAAGTCGACGCCTCATCCGAAATCGACGCCTCATCTGAAGTCGACGCCTCATCCGAAGTCGGCGCCTCATCTGAAGTTGGCACCTCATCCAGTCTAGAGGTCGACGCTCTTTCCACTCCAGAGGTCGATGCTCTCTTGTGTCCAGAGGCCGACGTCCCCTCTGGTCCGCAGTCTCCGCTGTCTCCAGTCCCGTGGTTGACGCCATCTCCTGTTCCAGTGGTGGTTCCGGAGGTCGCACCGTATCCGGTCCAGCCCTTCCACGAGGCTCCGATCCAGCCCGTCCAAGAGACTTTGTCACCGGTCCAGCCTGCAGAGACTTTGTCCCTGGCCCAGCCTGCAGAGACTTTGTCCCCGGCCCAGCCTGCAGAGACTTTGTCCCCGGCCCAGCCTGCAGAGACTTTGTCCCCGGCCCAGCCTGCAGAGACTTTGTCACCGGCCCAGCCTGCAGAGACTTCGTCCCCGGCCCAGCCTGCAGAGACTTTGTCCCCGGTCCAGCCTGCAGAGCTCCTCTACCGTAAACGCAGGCCCTCAAGAGCCCGTCGTCGCCGCCTCCTCTGCCACAGACGCAGGCCCCCAAGAGCCCATCGTCACCGCCTTCTCTGCCACAGAGGCAGGCCCCCAAGAACCCGTCGCCTCCTGCTCTGCCACAGACCCAGGCCTCCAAGGGCCCATCACGTCCTCCTCTGCCGCAGACGCAGGCCTCCAAGGGCCTGTCGCCTCCTCCTCTGCCGCAGACGCAGGCCTCCAAGGGCCCGTCGCCTCCTCCTATGCCCCAGGCGCAGGCCTCCAAGAGCCCGTTGTCTCCTCCTCCTCTGCCCCAGGCGCAGGCCCACGGACTCTGCTGGTCCCTGCCTCCTCTCCATTGGTCCCTCGGTTCCTCTTGGCCCTCCCTCCGGGTCCCCCTCCTCCAGCCCTGCTCCTTGTTCCTGTGGGCATCTGGGATCCGCCCTTCGGGGGGGGGGGGGGGGGGGGGGGGGGGGTACTGTCACACCCTGTCCTGTCTCCAAGTTTTGGTTCAGCCTTGTGTCTCGTTAATTGCTGCCACCTGCCTCTCGTTTCTCAATCACCTTAGCTCCCTGCCCTCGTGTATTTAAGCCCCTTCTGTTCTGTGTCTTGTGTCGGTCCATTGTTTCAGTGTCCTGCGTGTTCTTCATTAAAGTTCATCATAAAACATCCTACCTGTCTGCCTGTCTTCCTCCCCGCGTGTGGATCCTCGCCTCACCTCCGCTCACCTCGCCCACATGCCGTGACACATCACCTTCAATTCCCATCAGAACTAATCGTTTCTTCGGATTTGCTGGTTCTGAGCAACATTCCACATTACAGCATTCTCCGTCTCATTCACCGTAGTTACACCATACATTTAGTGTTAAAGTTTGTCTAGTTTTTATTTGTTTAGTAATATATTTTTAAACTTTTAAACTCGACTCTCTCTCTTCTGTTGTCTCTGAGTGAATACAAAGCTGTTATCTAATCCCTGCAATAAAAAGTTCCAATCTCCTAGTTTAAAATAACCTCACAGATCCATAAGGTTGATTTCATATTTGCTATATAAGCTTTTTTCTTATGGCTCATTAAGTAACATGTAATTTAAATTATTACACACTGGAGCGACTGGTCACTCTGGCAGCGCCATTGTAGTTAACAACACCTAAAGACGTTACAGATACAAAGAGGGGTTAAATCGGGGGTCGGCAACCCGCGGCTCTGGAGCCGCATGCGGCTCTTCCATCCATTTGATGCGACTCTCTGTGCTTGTAAAATAATGAATAGATATTTAAATAAAATGCTTTATATTTTACTGCATTAATTTGACATCAGTATGCCAATTCTAAATGTAAAGATTGTCTGCGTAAACCTGAACAGTTCCAACCCGGTCTTACTGTGAGACCGGGTTGACGGGTCACGCTTGTGCGTAATCATAGGCGCTTTCTGAGCTGAAGACGATGTGAGATTCTGGGCTTCTCCTCAGACAGGCTCATGGATGCGTCGCCACATTGGAGACAGGAACAAGCACTATTCAGCCAAAGTTTCATAATCCGGGAACATTTTCTAAGTGACAAGTCTCGCTTCAGTGGGAGGAACCTTCCCGCATGCGCTCTGGTTCTGCGACGTGCTCCAAGCCCCTCTCCACATCTTCAGCTCACTGTGCACCGTACGTACGCGCTGACAGTGAGCTGCGCTGAGCAGTGTCCGGCTCAGATGTTCAGATGGGAATCTTTTCTTGAGTGATTTAGCTACATCTGCGATGTGCATAACGAGTGAAATGTCAGTTCGTCTGCATGCATCGGGGTAATTCTTTCTATTCTTTCTCTGTCAAAATAAACGGTCAAATACGGGAACTGTCCGGTCAACACAAGCCCACACATTATTCCCTTTGGGATTACTAAACTGTTCTGTTTTCTTATAAAAATTGTTGCAAAGAGATATAATTTAACTTGATTAACACCAGAGCCAGGCGCACCACGCCGTTATCTCAGTCACTGTAAATGAGGGAAAAACAAATTGATCGGATGCTTTTCTGACCTTCCCCACCTACAAAGTTTAATTACAACAATCAAACGTGACAGAGCCTGGATTTGTAATCTGAACAGTCTAAACATGTTTTAAAAAGAAACGTATGACAAAAGTGGCACCTGCTCAGTAAAACCACCAACAGGGTGAAAAATATCTAAATATTGTCGGCAGAGACGGGCTACAACTTCTGGATCCACTTTATATAAATCGTTTTATTGATTATCGTCTTATGAAAGATAACTGACGTACACGAGCGACCGGTACTGGCTGCTGTCACCTGTTGTGATTGGTTAAAGCAGCTCTCTGCTTTCTGGGGGTAGGCCCCGCCCACAACGCTGCGGCTGCTGTGGCTCCCAGTGTTTTCTTTACTGTGGGAAACGGGTAATAATGGCTCTTTGATGGGAACAGGTTGCCAACCCCTGGGTTAACTCTTTGTGTGAATGTTTTACACATTTATGTGAAGTGGATGTTAAAACCTTATTGTTATTCTTATGATGTATGAGTATACTGGTAGATTAACTTGTTAAATCAACAAATACTGATATGGTGTAGTTTAAGATCTGAAATTAATCATTGCAGGAAAAATATTCATTTTAACACATCATTGATTAATGCAAACATTATTCCCTTTGGGATTTAACAAGAGACGATTATATGACACTTGTGCAATTATCAAGTTTTAAAAAGTCATTTATGATTCATGGAAGATGAACTTTAATTAGAGTGGGAGTGCAGGAGTTTCTTCTTCTGCCTTAGACCTTGAGCAAAGATATTATGACTTCCTTGACTGGTTGCACGTCTCATATCCCTGTTTTTCTTTCTTGGAGGCCAGACAGATGTGATGCGTCCCTGGATGTGTGACGCAGTTTGTGGCTTCAAATTAAAAGTTAATTTCTGGTCATTTTGATAAAAACCTTCAACATTGGTACACTACAGATACATAATCAATAAACATTACCAAATGGGTTATGGGCATTTGTAAATGTTTACCTTGTCATTTGTTGTAGATATTTGTTAATGTCAACTCAAGCCTTCATAATGATTTGTTTTATATTACCTAATACCTTGTAAATGATCTGTTAATAACTTACTAAACACTTATAAATGTATTTGTAAACGTCATCAGATCCCTTCATAAATATTTTGTTCGTCATTATCCAAGACCTTGAAAATGATCTGTTAATGACTTACTAAACACTTATAAATGTTTAACAACAAAACATTATTATAAAGCATTACCGAAGATGAATCTGCCAGTTCCTTTCTGTTAGAGTATTATATTTTTATCAGAGTGACTTCATTTAGTTGAATGTTTCTGTGATAACCTAGCTTCTTCATCTTTGGCTCCATTCTCACATAGAGACAAAAACACTAAAAGATTTCTATTAATAGAGACTCACATCACAGAAACATAAACACATATGGAGAGGCCGCACACATGATCCAAATTCCTGATCTGGTTTAACATCAAATGGAATCTGAGTGTGTTCATTCAGGCATGGTTGAGGGATTTTAGAGGTAAATAAAAACAAAAAACCTCCACTTAGATGTGCACATCAAAACAAATTATTGTGTTATTAAAGGAAGATGAGGTAACCGAGGGTTAACTTACAGCTGGCTTAGGACTTAGTGCTTAAAATAGAAATGGCGTCATGTGTTTGGTTTGGTCATAAATTAGGAATTATGTATTTCTTGGGGCTTCTTTAGTCATATATCATATTGTTGGTATTCTATTTGTGTGATTTATGACTAAATACTGAAACTAGCTAAATAAAACAGAAAACTGATGTTTCATCATCACCAATCAGCATTCTTAGCAGAGGAACTCCTCTGACTCCCCTATCTTTGCATAACAGTGCCTAAACTGAGCTGGGCATTGGGGTGGGGGCTAGATCTGAGCACATGAGGACTGTAATGTGATCTTTTCTGTGTGACAGCAACCATTTTTCCTTCAGTGGTTTGGCAGAGGTATATAAGAGACAGTCGGGGACAAAGACGGCCACAGGGACAAGCAAGAGTACGCTCCGTGTCCCTGCCGGAGAGCAGTGGACTTAAATCTGCCTCCAGGTTTCCTCAAAGACAGAGAAGGAATGGGACTGCTCAGTGTCGAAGAGCTGGTAAGATCTGCTGATATGAACTTAAACCAGTGATGATGATGATGTAGACAAGTGAGATCAGGGAGCAAAAAAGACTCATCCTTTTAAATAAAACTCATTTTTGACTTTCCAGTGATTGATTTCTGAGTGTGAACGGTATTGATTATGGTCACACGTTGGTTCCTACTTTTTGGCAGCTTTGAGAGAAAACAGCAAATACAATACTAGAACTAAACTAGGAGCAGGTTTGGCTAATAAGTTTTACTTTTTTTCATTTAATGAGACTTTGTCTATGAAGTGAAGATTATTTTGACATGGAGATTAATTTACTTATAGCAATAGTACAAGTGTGTATTTTGTTGAGTCACTCGGGGTAGGATTTAATAAGCATTCTCTTCTTCCTACTCCATTTCGAACAGAATATGAGAGATTGTTTTTTTATTATATTTCGCAGACTTGAGAGCTATATCTGTTTTCTTTGTTATTTTCTGGTATGTTTTGTCTGTAAAAAAAATCTTTTATTTCTATTTTATTTTTAATGTTCAAATAAAAATCTAATCAATTGGTATTAAGTCTTCAGAGGCCTATCGAGGCCTACAGAAATCCTTCCTACATGATGAAGTTTATGAAATGTGAAACGCTTTTGGTTCAGTCAGCATGAACATGCTAGAGGGGAGTTTAAATCTGAAGCACAAAACCAAACAATTAATCCCAACAACAAACAACCTGAAGCAGGAGATCACCTGTATTTCTTGACCAATACCACAGATTTCTCTGTTGCAGGTGACCAGTAAGAGGTCAGAGGGCAAAGAGTATGGTGACTTCCAAGGGGGTGTGTATGAAGCAGCTGTCAATCAGGAGAAGCAGGATGACCTCAGGTCGCTCCAAGAGCTGGACGTTGGACGAGGAACACCAGAGGACATCCACAGCAGCAGAGAGCAGGAGGAAGTTGGGGTGGTGGTTCTGAATGTAAGTCAATCAACAGACCATTAGAGCTGCAGAGACATGCAGGGCCATGTCCAGACACGTGGAGACATTTAGAGACACAGAGACACGTGTAAGGGAATGAAGATCTCCGTTTCTATTTATGGAAAACTATCAACATTAAAATCTACAGCTGAAAAAAATCTAAATGTTTGTTTTCCTGGTAGCTTTTATTTGTTTGCATTTTGTTCAACAGTAAAACTGAAAAATCCCAGCTCTCTAATTGGCTAAGACTATCTCTACATTTCTGTGCGTGGCGAGCCCCATCAAAGCATCTACAGGAACTTCCTGATTTATTTGAAACCCCGGCACTTTAACTGCATTTAAAGGTGAAAGGTCACCTCTTCCTTTTGTTTTTTTCTTCATACTTTCAGACGGATGAAAACGGGAGGTTGAAGTTGGAGACGGTGGACGATCTGTTCAACATCCTGCAGCTGAAGAAGAGGAGGAGGGAGAGGAAGGTTCCACTCCAGATGATCAAAGAACCAGAGCTGGTGGTAAGGAGTGCTTCAGAACTTCAGTCCAGCCTTTGCAGAACCGTCGTGTGGGTTAAGAAGACAGTTAGACTGATTCTGTTCAACCGGAAGTCACAAGCTAATGTTTGTTGTATGTTGTTTAAGTGGCACCTGTACAAATGAAAGAAAACGAGATGATTTTGGCTCTACTAGGGGCAATAAATGACTAAATAAATATTATTCTGCATGACAAAATGAAATATTAACATTACAGCATGAGAATAAGCAAGGCAGATTTATTTGTGTAGCATGTTCAACGCAGAAGCAATTCACTGTGCTTTCCAGGTGCAAGATCAAGCGGGTCTGTTATGTTTATTCTCTGTGTTCAGCCAGAGATCGTGGACAAGCAGCTGTTTCTGTCGGCTGTCATGGAGAATAAATTTTCTGTGGTGGAGAAGTTCCTGAGAGACGGAGGAGACCCAAATGTGGCTGACAATGTGAGAGTCAGGCAGCGCTCAAGCACAAATGCATGAAGACACTCTGAAAATGAAACACTGTTTATTTTGTGTCCTCCAGTTCCAGAGGACGGCTCTGCACAAAGCATCTTTCAAAGGACACGTGGAGGTAATGAGGAGACTCCTGGAGGCTGGAGCTAGCATCAAGCAGAAAGACCAGGTGAAAGGACCTATCAGGTGATTTTCTCCCTCCTCTCTTGTCTTTTCTCTGGGTCTCTGACCGGGAGTTGTGTGTGTTCCAGCTGGAGGCCACGGCCGTCCACTGGGCCTGCAGAGGAGGCAGTCTGCCCGCGTTGGAGCTCCTCCTCAACCAGGGAGCAGAGATCAGCTCCAGAGACAAGGTTGGTCCTGAATCTGAAAGTGCTTCTTGATGCCACCTTGTGGTAGTAAAATACAGAAAAACTCCAGCAGAGATCAAACTTCTGGTCTTTGCAGCTTTTCAGCACACCTCTGCACGTAGCTGTGAGGACGGGACACTGCAAATGTGCTGAACATCTCATCCACTGTGGAGCAGACGTCAACGCCAAGGACAGAGTGAGCACTCCACCAGTGTGCAACTGTTGCTCTGGAGCTTCTGGAGCTGCTCCTTGTACCTGAACAAATCTAAGCTGGGACACGTTCATATATAAAGTTTCAACAGGAAAATGTTGTTTGTCATCAAGTGCATAAAGTTACCACAGTAGAATGACACGAAAACTGCAATTTCAAGGAAATAGTCATTTTATTTGTTGTGAAAAGAGATGGAATGTGGTTTTTATTCATGTGTGTTTTTAATCAGCTTTAATTTGGTAATAAAACAGTAATGATGATAAAACTATAATTTAAAAAAGTAAATAAACCAGACAAGTTTTTAAAAAGTAATACGAAGGAAAATATATTCAAAAACGATAAATAGATAAGTTACATTTGCTTTCTGAGAAGTAAATATAATAAACAGCACCGAGGTCAGACCTGATCCTGAATCAGTTCCAGACATATCAGACCTGTTGGTGGACCTGTTTGCTCTCTGACTGCAGGATGGAGACACACCAATGCACGACGCCGTCCGGATCAACAGATTCAAGATGATCAAGCTGCTAATGATGTATGGAGCCAGTCTCAGCACCAAAAACTGTGTAAGTACAGAACTGGACTAGGAACACCAGACCCTGCTAGGCTCCAGTTTCACTCAAACCTCCTGCTAATCACAACTGATCCAGAATGGTGGGGGTCTGACAGAGTTCCAGAACTCGGAGCTTCATCCTGCCACATGTTCATTTTGGTTTTCTAGGGATCCACTGATGGATAATTTAAAGCAAAACAGCAATAAAACCAGGAAGCTAATTTCAGTTTTATGAAAACTAATGGAGAAGTACTTGATTTATGCATTTATCTTCATAGATGAGGTCAGTTAACTCATTTGGAGTTTTAAATTCAAAGTGAAGGATATGGAACTACCGCAGGACTTGCATATTCTGAGACCTGACATGACCTAACTCCTCAGTTTACGCTGTACTGGCATTATCCTGTTGCACATTATCAACAATGCAATATTCATTACGTGTTCAATACTCGTTCAATAACAGATTTACGTTGCAGGTCCGTGTCTCTTGCAGTATGCTTCATTGTTCTGGAACCCAAAATCTTCAGATTTTATTCGTGTTTTTAGTGTTCGAAGGTTACAATACTTGATTAATACCTAATACCATAACATACATGTATCTTAGCTTTTTTTCCCTTCATATTACATATTCTCTTAAGTGCTGGTGCTGCTGGAACAAGTGAATTTCTTCACTGTGGGATCAATAAAGTCTATTCTCTTCAATTCCGTAACTGGACTTGACCCAGGACCGGAGTTGAATGACTTGAGACTCACTTTTGAATTGCAAAGCTGTGCTCTGCTCCACCTCTGTGATTTGATACAGCCGACGTGTGATTGGGAAAATGTTTTGCTCTCGTGTGCCTCTGAGTTAAGAGAAAACCTTTTGTCTACTTCCTTTCAAATGAGAGCGCTTTGGTGAAATGTCCTGAGGATGCTCGTGCCCTTCTGAAGAACTTTGATTTGTGGTCTTGTGTTGTTCCTGTAGGATGGAAAAACTCCACTGGAGACCCTGTATTCCTGGCAGAACGGAGCCAAAAGCCTCCTGAACAACTTGAATGAAGAGAAACCTGATCTGTCAAATTTCTAATTACCTGCCTTCATTCTTGTCTGCGATTTTGAACCAACAACCCGCCAGATTGATTGTTTTTATTAGCAGGCTGTTGTCTGGGATTAGTAACATCTGATCAATAATGTGAACTCCATTCAGGATGTTTTTGTGTAATGATGTGATTTTTGCTCAGATAAATATTGCTGGACAATATTTTAACTTTAGGCTGAGTTGAACTCAGGCGATTTGTTTATTAAACCAATGAGACGTGTGCTCGTCATCGGGTTTATTACGACTGATTGATTTATTTCAAAAACAAACACCTAAAGTCTGATAACCTTGCCCCGGGGTCGCTAGCCGTGCTCCG
The DNA here is from genome assembly GCF_043380555.1 of Nothobranchius furzeri. Lineage (NCBI taxonomy): Eukaryota > Metazoa > Chordata > Actinopteri > Cyprinodontiformes > Nothobranchiidae > Nothobranchius > Nothobranchius furzeri. The sequence goes on from NC_091752.1 coordinate 46,887,372, forward strand.
GAGCTGCGGGTTACCGAGCCCTGGTTTCATAAAGTTTTGTAATCAGGGAACATTTTCTAAGTGACAAGTCTCTCTGAGAGACGGGGTTTGGAAAACACTCGCTTCAGTGAGAGGAATCTTCCCGCATGCGGTCTGGTTCTGCTGCTGCCTGTGACAGAGGCTCTCCACATCTTCAGCTTGCTGTCCACATACGTGCGCGCTGACAGCGAGCTGCGCTGAGCAGTGTCCAGCTCAGATGTTCTGATGGGAATCTTTGCTTGATTTATTTAGCTACCTCCATGACGATTAAAATGTCAGTGCGTCTGCACACCTTGGCGTAATTCTTTCAAAACGACCAACATCCTTGAGGTTTCTCCGTCAAAACAAATGGCCAAATACAGGAAATATCCGGTCAATGTGAACCCTGACATTTAACTGTTTTGCCTTCTTGTGAAGATTGCTGCAAAGTGAAACAATTCAGTTTGATTAACACCAAAGCCATGCACACTGCACCGTTTTCTCATGAAAAAAAAAACCCTGAATTGATCGGATCCTTTTTTACCTTTTCAACATTGTTTCATGTAAAGTTTTGTTCAGTACAAAGTTTAATTACAACAATCCAACGAGACAGAGCCTGGATTTGTGCTCTGAACAGTTTAAACATGCTTTAAAGGAAGACGTGTGTGACACATCAAAATGCAACAGCTGCTCAGGCCCGGTAGGCCCACCCAAAACGCCGCGGCTGCTGTGGCTCTCTGTGTTTTCTTTACTGTGGGAAACAAGTAATAAGCTCATTGATTGTTGCCATGGTAGCAACCCCTGTTCTGGATTATTGCGAGTTGTAATCAGTGTTGCAACAGTTGCGTTGAAATTTTATAACGTGATGAATGTGGTTACATTCATTGAATGATCAATAAGACGTGATATTCCATTTAAATATGAATTATCAATCTGATTTGTCTTTGAATTTTGATTTAATATGAACTTAGGTTATTTAGACTACCAGGGAAACACATACTTCATATTAATTCAGACAGAGTCAAGAAAACAGTTTGTAAAAAGGAATTTAATACTATATTTCTAAACTGATGATTATACATGACAAATTGTGATAAATTATTGAACAAGATAACTGAGGCAATGAAAAAAAATGATGGATGTAAGCTTAGATGTTATGTTGCAAAATCTTTGTTAAGTATCTGATAAATTTGTGATGTCTGGGTTATAAAATCTGTCTGACTGTCAGTTATTCATAAAACCATCCAATGCAGTTCCTCTCATTGTGGATATCAAAGCTAGCAAACCGATTGAATTTAACTACCGTAATTTCCGGACTATAGAGCGCACCTCAATATAAGCTGCACCGGGCTAAAAGCCGCAGATATCTATGTCATGTTGTGAGGGTGGAGATGATGGACCATGTGTGGTGGAGCTGACCAGGAGGCAGGAATGCAGGCACGGATAAAGTAAAAATGGGTTTAATGACAGGATACGGCAGGAACAATGAGAACAACACGACAAACAACAATGATCTGACAAAGACTGGCACAAGGAGGGAGGTATAAATACACAGGGAAATCAGGAACACATGAACAGGTTAACGAGGGACAGGTGAGAACAATAAGGTTAATCAAGGCAGGAGAGAGACACAGTCAGGAAGGCAGGGGCAAATCGTGACAATCTACTAAATTGAAAACGTAGTTTAACTAAACGTAACTGAACTGATCAGTATCAAACAAAACAGAAAAGTTATTGATTAGTTTATTCATCGTCCTCCTGCGTACTGAAACCACTGAAGTCCTCTTCTTCAGTGCCGGAGTTGAACAGCCTCAGAAGAGCTTCGTCACATACCTTTTCTGTGGCGATGTCAGTGTCGCTGTCCGTGTTGCTGTCCTCATCCCCGGGTGAAGCTGGGAAAACAAGCAGCGCCGTTTTACTGTGAAAATAATCCTCCTGGACGTTTTCCGTAGTACTCCTTTAACCATTCCTTCATTAGACTGTCCAACATCCATCCTTTCTGGTTCAAAGCGTGGGAAAAAGTAACGGCTTATAGTCCGGAAAATACGGTACTCACTAACTAAACCCACCGTTCTTTGAGAAAAACTGACACCTTCTCTCCTCCCTGTCCTCTTTCTCCTGCCGTTCTCCCCTTTTCTGGGACCCAGACTTTGGTTTTCCAGACATAATTGCTGCAGTCTTTCTGCTGTCTGACTGCTGCGTGAACTTGCGCATCTGGCCTGCAACACAACTCAGGCCCACTCCCAATACACTTGCACCCTTGCACCTTTCATCTGCGTGTTCCCGGCCATGGGTGCGAGTGCGTAGGGTGCCCTGGCTTTCAAGTGTGGAAGTTGACCATGCCCCCATTGCACCCTTAATCTGCACTTCACCCAAGTCTGCAGCAATGCAGAATTCAGGCAAGGAAATTACCCACAAGTCATTGCTGCAGGAGAAAAGGCTCAAGTTCCTTTTCTGAAAATATGCATTTTCTAATGAAATTATTTAATTTTAGGATGATTAGTTGATGCTCTAAAACTTTTAGACAAAGCAGCAATAAATGTAAACTTTTTTAAAATAACTGTTTGGTTGTTTGTTTAAAAGGTTTTAATAAAGGTTTTTGAACAAAGTATCACAGCGACCAGCATCCCAGCATGCTTTGGGATTGATAACGCAACGCTCAATGTCTCAAATCTGCAATTACTTGCACACTTGTGTACTACGCACTCGAACCCTACTGCGCACTTTCTCCGAGTGCTCTTTGGCCTCACTGCGCCACTCGGACAGAAGGAGGACTGTGCCATTTAATGCATATGGGGGTGGGGTGGGAGGTGTGTGTGTGTGGGGGGGGGGGGGGGGGGAGTAAAATGAATTTGTCAAAATAAAGTAGAGACCTCTGAATAAATAGACATTTCATGAAGACAAAATATTGTTTGTTTACTTTCTTTAAAAAATACTGCAAAGTAAAGTACTTATGATTTTTTAACTTTTTTTTAATTCAAGTTTTCAACTTTTTGGTGGCCCCTGACAACCATGGGCCCTTAGGTTCGTCCTAACCCCCCCCCCCCCCCCCCCAACCCCCCCACCCCATGGCGCTCCTGGACTGGAATTACCCAGATGCATATAAGTACACAGACATTTTCATTTTAAATGTTATGCACAGAAAACATCATGGAGGTAGCTAAATCAATCATGAAAAGATTCTCATCAGAACATCATTAGGCTATCTCAGACTTGGACACCATGATCAGTGCAGCTTGCTATCAGCGCGCTGAAAGAGTAGCCCCTGACTGCAGTACGCAAGTGAAGTATTCCAGAGAGCAGTGAGCAGATGATAGAAAGGTTGGATGTGTTGTCAACATCATTCATGAACTGTTGGTTTGGGGAAACACGATGGAGCAACACGATGAGAGATTACAAAAGTTGCTTCAAAGAGCTGACGAACATGGACTAAGGTTCAACAAATCCAAGTGCAAGTTCAGGATGACGGAAGTCAAATACATCTGACACACTTTAAGTTCAGCAGGTCTGAGGCCAGATGACGAAAAGATCCAAGCCATAATCCAAATGCCGCCACCTACGGAAAAACAATCACTGATGCGGTTTATGAGAATGGTCCAACATCTGTCCAAGTTCATACCCAATCTAGCTGAAGTCTCTGCACCAATCAGGAAGCTGTTGCAAGCAGAAATCTCATGGCACTGGGAAGAGTCTCAACAGCAAAGCTTTGAACAGCTAAAAAAGCTGATCACTGAAGCTCCCACATTGAAGTTTTAAAACGTCAACAAAGCTGTGACACTCTCAGTAAATGCATGCTAAGAAGGCATTGGAGCAGTGATCATGCAAGGTGGACAGCCCGTGACATACGGCTCAAGAGTGCTCACAGAATGTCAGATAAGATACGCTCAAATAGAAAAGGAGCTCCTAGCCATAGACTACAGGTGTGAGAAGAGTGTGATCACAAACCGTTAGAGAGCATATTCAAAAAAACTCTATCAGGCATCCATGAGGCTACAAAGAATGCTACTGCAGCTGCAAATATATAATGTCAAAGTAACCTACAAGCCAGGAAAAGAGCTTCATGTTGCGGATGCATTAAGTCGTGCTTACCTGAATGAGCAAGAAGAGGATATTCTGGATGAGGAGCTGCAAATGAATAGGTCACATCACAGCTGCCAATCTCGGGGCAAAACCTGCAAATGTTCAAAGAGGCAATGGCAAAGGATGAGGTGTTGCAAGCTCTAAAAACAATGTCAACGCGAGGCTGACCAAGGGACAGATCTGCTGTGCCAGAGTGCATAAAACCCTTTTGGATGTTCAGGGAAGAGCTCAGTTTTTCTTCAGGGCTAATGTTCAAAGCAGATACGATCATAGTCCCACAGCAGCTGAGATCAGAGATGCTGAAAAAGATACATGAGTCACATCTGAGGGTCGTCAAATGCAAAGAAAGAGCAAGAGATGTGTTGTATTGGCCAGGAATGTCTTCTCAGTTAGAACATCTGGTGGCACAGTGCCCTACATGCAATGAATACAGGAACAAGAACCAAAAGGAGCCTATGATACCACACCCATTGCCACGACGACCATGGAAAAAAATAGGTACAGATTTGTTTCACAGCAATGATTCTATCTGCATTCGTTGTGTTGTCTACTTCTCCAAATACCCAGAAATCATGAAACTGACAGACACGACCAGCAAAGGAGTAATTACAGCAATGAAATCCACTTTCGCAAGGCATGGAATTCCTGATGTGCAGTGGTGTGGAAAACTATTTGCTCCCTTCCTGATTTCTTATTCTTTTGCATGTTTGTCACACAAAATGTTTCTGATCATCAAACACATTTAACCATTAGTCAAAGATAACACAAGTAAACACAAAATGCAGTTTTGAAATGATGGTTTTTATTATTTAGGGAGAGAACAAAATCCAAATCTACATTGCCCTGTGTGAAAAAGTAATTGCCCCCCTTGTTAAAAAATAACCCAACTGTGGTGTTTCACACCTGAGTTCAATTTCTGTAGCCACCCCCAAGCCTGATTACTGCCACACCTGTTTCAATCAAGACATCACTTAAATATGGACTTAAAAATTCTTTTTCTGAGCTTTAGATTAATGTAATGGTATTAACTTGACTTTTAAAGTATTTTTCTCAGTTGTACATTATTAAGATACTTTAAAAGTCTTATTCTGAGTCCTAGATTAATATAATAGCTGGCACGACGTACTGTTGATAAGAAATATAGCTTTGGGGAAAAATGTTATGTGAGAGTAGAACCCATCTATTCAGGTTTTTAGGGAGACTTTCATCATCCTATCTCAAAAGTGGTAGTTCTGTTTTAAACCACTTGTCCTTCTTTTGTTTTATTCAATGGTTCTGTTTTTATTTGATCTATAATATACCATGAATCAACTATTTTGATTCATGACACAGATGGAAACAGACCTACAGTGGTTCTGTTCATGCCCGTTCCAGGTTCCAACCTCTTATGTTTGCTAAAATGTTTGCTTGGTACATTAAAAACACAATATTTGCATCTGAAATTTGTATTCTGGGGGAATATTAATGGCATTAGTAAATTAACCGGTACCTCTTGACTTACAGTACGCACTGCACATAGTAATGGGGGCCAATTGTGACTTCAGAGCGGTATGTGAAAATTGTGTCACATTACACTTAGTACGCAAGGTCTTCTTCAACACAAATCTGAATCTTCCTGCATTTCCTTTTTCAAAGGAAAACATGCAGCAAATTAGGAGATGGTGGTGTCTTGTTCTCCTGCAAAACTTCCTCATGCCATAAGTGACTTTCATGATCACACTTTCTTTTATCAGATACTTTAAAAAACGGTTTTACTCACTGTTAAAAAAACAACAAAAACAATGTTTTCATAGAGACTGAATGTTGTCATTGCATCACCAAGGTCTGAGGAAGACAGATTGCAGGAAAGAAAAAGACGGAGGGAGCAAAAAGTAAAACAGGTGAGAGGTAATTGGATTTATTAATCTTGCAGTCAAACTATTGCTTGCAGACTAAAGCATAATCCGTTCACCTGTTTCAGGATCTGGAAGTGGTCCCTCCTAACAGTTTCAGGCTTTCAGAATCTGTCTGTGAAGCATCAGGTATTGTTCAAACCAGTATTATTACACACAACCCCCAAGGTTGTAGAAATGGGATGTGACAAAGCGGGTTTTGCTGTCAATACTCCACCTACATTAAACCAGTATGCTTAACATAAGCTAGTGATCTTTTATACATTTTGTATTGTTAATGTGCCTTTAAGAAGCACAATCTGTTTCCTTTCTAGCGGAGGCTGAGAACAGGCCAGAACGGTAAACAGGGAACCGAGTTACCTGTTGTGGGCTTTTCTAATTTCACTGTTTCTGCCTTCTCTAACTTGTATTTTAATATTTATTGTGTTTACTTTGATTAGGAGAATTCTCTGCTGAAGGACACCTTTGAGGCAGCAAGGTGGTGTGGCACCAGATCCTTCAAAGGAAAACTTTCCCTTCCCTAGGTCATCACCAAGGACAAGGAAGCTTCCTTGAGGGCAGTCCAGATGTTACACATGTGTGATGGCCTGGATGACAATGATGAGAAGCTTAAAGATGTGAGGGAACCGTTCCTGTTTGCTTTTAGTTTGCAGGAAGACTACGAGGAGTTCTGTGTTGAACTTTGTGACAAGAGGAAGATGCAGGTGTTTGCAGGATTTGACACCCCATAAAATCTTTTTCCCTGCAGGAATGTGTTTAGAGTGTTTGTGTCTGAGTGTTATGGTAATAATTGTTGTGTTCAGTTTCCTCAGTAAGTTGTTTTTTAGAGGCTTTTTTGTGTGTTTTTTGGTTCTTTTGTTTGTATTTATTGTACCTGTGTTCTACTGTTGGCTTTTTGTTTGAGTTATTAAATTTACCTTTTTAAAACATTAAGTCTGCATCCTTGGGTCCACTGTCTCACCACCCCACCTAAAACCCTGGCATGTTTTAATAAGTGTCAATGGCACAATTCAGTCTCTGTCCCCCTTAATGTAGCTGACATAACTGAGTGCACAATTTTTTTTTACATTTGTCTATATCTATACTGTTTTAACCATCACTTGTAAAATTAATACTTAAAAAAATATAATGGCAGCATGGATACAATACTGGACTTACAGTTAAAAAGACTTTAGACACGTTATAAGAATGTTTATGTGTATCAAATGCATGAACCTTGTTCATAGCTATTTCTGCTTTAATATAGTTAAGAGCCCAATATTAAATGTCAATTTCACTTCACTGTTCCTGTCCAGGTGGACTAGGTAATACGATTTTAGTTTAGTGGGAGATGAACCTCAGTAAATGGTTGTGAGGGCTCGTGAAAATGTAAACGTATTACCATTTTAGTACTGTTTTTTCTGTTAGAAGACCAGGAGTTTTTATTTTTACCTGGAACAGTTCATCGACCTTGCACTCTCAGATGGAAGCTGGGATCAGAAGTTCTCCACCACACTCCTGGGTCTGTTCAGGGGTGTAGGCATACAGTGGTGTGAAAAACTATTTGCCCCCTTCCTGATTTCTTATTCTTTTGCATGTTTGTCACACAAAATGTTTCTGATCATCAAACACATTTAACCATTAGTCAAAGATAACACAAGTAAACACAAAATGCAGTTTTGAAATGATGGTTTTTATTATTTAGGCAGAGAACAATATCCAAACCTACATTGCCCTGTGTGAAAAAGTAATTGCCCCCTGAACCTAATAACTGGTTGGGCCTCCCTTAGCAGCAATAACTGCAATCAAGTGTTTGCGATAACTTGCTACGAGTCTTTAACAGCGCTCTGGAGGAATTTTGGCCCACTCATCTTTGCAGAATTGTTGTAATTCAGCTTTATTTGAGGGTTTTCTAGCTTGAACCACCTTTTTAAGGTCATGCCATAGCATCTCAATAGGAATCAGGTCAGGACTTTGACTAGGCCGCTCCAAAGTCTTCATTTGTTGTTCTTCAGCCATTCAGAGGTGGATTTACTGGTGTGTTTTGGGTCATTGTCCTGCTGCAGCACCCAAGATCGCTTCAGCTTTAGTTGACCAACAGATCTCCTTCAGGATGTTTTGGTAGACAGTAGCGGCAGAAGATCATCCTGCTACAATGTTTGGGTTTAGATTATTCAAATTCCGAGCTCAGTCCGGTTCCTAAACACATCATTGATGACGCGTAGGTTAATCTGATTGGCCCATTTCAAAATCAGACCGCGGCTGTATTGTAGCTCAGCGTTTCTTATGTAGCACAATAACAAAAACATCGAACAGGAATATCTACCGTGTTGCCGCTAAGCTAGGTAAGTGCCTTTAGATTCAACGTCTTAAAGGACATTTAAACGTTATGTATTTTCTTCAGAAACGTTAACGCATTTGAGTGAAATTGAGTTGTTGACAGGTGGGTCTGCTGGCAGGTGAAAACACCAGCTAAATGCTAACTTAGCCTGGTGCTTAACTGCCGTCGTTTTCAAGTACAAACACACTTTACGTTCTGAATTTGAGCGTTATGATGCTGCGCAAGCCTAAAGCTGAGTCATGCTGACAAAACAACACAGCGGCACACTTGTTTTTTAATGACAAACTAAACATTTTAGGATTAAATTAGCAGATAAAAGAGAATTTATACTTTTTGGTCTATGGAAGTTGTCGTTTGATTGTACCGCTTATAGCCGTTGAGCTTTCCTCTTTAGTTATAATTTAATAGCAATGTATTATTTACGTGTTTTTTTTTAAATAGGAAGATGGACCCGTGTCTGAACAACAAACGAGGGCAGGTTGAAGATGTGAAGAGTGACCTCTCATTGGACTTGAGTTCATTACCTGACCCACAGGTAAGACCAGACGCATATCCTCCCTGACTGCTCATACCTCCTCTCTACTCACTATGAAAGTGATCCAGATATTTCCACCACCCTTATTCTGATTTATGCCTTCTAAATCTGATTTTACGATAGATGATTTGCATTTTTCCTCCGTTGCTTTATTTCTCTCAGCATCATTAACATTTGCACAATCAGTGGTTCATTTTACTACTTTTATCTAACATTTACAGTTTAGATTTAAACAAAACATTGAGAATAAAATTAACAAATTGTTTAAAGTGCTGAGAACATAACCAGCTCTTAATTAAAACTGACAAAAACAAGCCACAATCAAACACAAATGTCTGGCTGTGCAAGTGTGCTTAAGTACTGAGGGACATGTTTTTATGCAAGAGCATGGTCAACATGTTAAGATGCAAGTGCGCTGTACAGTAACAATATCTCCTGCTGTGAAGAAGACTCGCTCCGCAGAATCACTAGTGCCTGGAATGCACATGTATCTCTTTGCCACCTTCGATATCAGAGGAAACATTTTACACCAACTTAGAGGGCCCCCAGAAAGAGGGAGCGATGAAGAACCACAGTACTTGGTCACTTCCTCCTCAACTGTAGCACAGGCAGATGTAGGCTGCTTCTGGACTTTAGCATCAGTGTAGGTTTGCCCAGTAGATCCTCCAGCAGAGGGCGTTGCTGCTGCTCCACCTCCTCCTCCTCGATGGTGGGGCTGTTTTCTTTCAATCCAGTGTGCTCATTCTGGTCTTTTCTCAGTCTCGTCTCTTGCTGTAAATACATAAAATGAGAGTAACAAGATAAACCATATAAATAATTAGTTAAGCCCCTTGTTATGTTTAAATTAAAATTAATGAATGATAACTTACTTCTAAGGATGTAGCCTCAGCAATCAATCTTCCATACATCTCAGCTCGCTCCTCCTCAGAAAGGAAAGGTAGGCCCTTGAGTCTTGGGTCAAAGTGCAGAGACCACAAGAAGAAGGTTTCTCTCTTGTTCACTTGTGTATCTCTTGCTCAGATCCCCACGGATGGCTTGCTTTATCACCCGATCCACTGATGAGTCTCCCATGCTGTTCTTTGCATTCTGGTTGTGTTGGGCTTGCGAAGGAGCAATCAGACAGACTGTGGGGCTACTTTCTTCTGACAGGAGAGTAGTTGTATCTTTCATTTAAGGCCTTGATGATGTTCTGTGCATTGGAGATGCCTGCTTCACTGACAGTACAGATGTCAGACTCACCCTTCCTCACCTGGGCTGCACAGACTGCCGACTGTTGCTCTAGAAATCTGTTCAGCATCTCATAGGCACTATTCTACCTGGTGCTGACATCAGTTATTCGTATATGTTTTGGCAGCTCAAGTAACTTCTGCTTTTCTTCAAGCTGATGCTTTGCAGTGGTGCTCTGGTGGAAAAACGTAACATGCCGCACCCTCCCAAGACGTTTCGCCAAGGTGGGCAGCTTAGTGCTCGTTGGGAAGCCAGGTTTAGTGTGTGAGCGTAGCCTTTCACGTGTGGAAATCAGTTCAGCAGCAGCAGCCATGTTAGAAGTGTTGTCAGTGACTAAAACTAAATCCTTCTTGGTTGTCAGCCACTCTTCTGCCACAATCTTTAACAGCTCAGCCATATTTGCACCCATGTGGCTCTCATTAACAACTCTTGTTTGAAGCACACAAGATGCTAGCTGCCACTCATTTGTAATATAATGTGCAGTTACAGTGATGTAAGATTCTGTAGCAACAGAAGTCCACGTGTCACATGTTAGAGCAATCCTATCTGCTTTCTGCAGTGATTCAAGGACATTGGTTTTGGTCTCGGTGTGCAGTTTGGGGATGGCTGAGTCAGTAAAATACCTTCGAGAAAGTATGTTGTGTTGTGGCTCCAAAGCATGAAACAAAGAGCGAAAACCCTGGTTCTCCACAACTGAGTACAGATGCAAATCTTTCGCGATAAATCTTGCTATGGACTTTGTATTTCTGTTCGCCTTTTCCGAGTTTGATGAAAATTTTAACAACGTCTGATCAATAGTTCTCTGGTTGGTGGCCGCAGCCGCAGCTAGCTTTTTCTCCTCCGGGTGAAAACGATTAGCGTGGTTTCTTATGTTGTGTTTCTAAAATATTGCAGTTTTGTTTTACACAACTTTGATAACATATGGCTTTTGTCCAGGTCCCTTTTCTCTTGTTCTGTGTGAACACGAAGCGGTACAAGTGATAATGCTGCTGGAATTCATAATTTTATCCTTCTCAGCAGCAGCACTGCAGGTGCTCTCCATGTCCAAAATGTGTGTAAGCCAGGTCCTTAGTCAACTAACTGGTGTCAGTGACTTTACAGCAATCCTCATACTAAGCAAGCATATAGCGACTGTGGACAGGAAAACTCCCTTTTAACAGGAGGAAACCGCCAGAGGATCCTGGCTCAGTATAAGCAGCCATCCACCACAACTCACTGGGGATCGAGAAGACAGAGCAGACACACACACACACCAAGCAATGTGTCCATGGTTACACCGTGATTGCTTAGTAAATATTCTACTTGGCGAGATATAAACTTTATTGTATTTATCCTAGTGAATCTATTGTTCAATGGGTAAACTAGCAGTAACACATCCAACGTCAAGGAAATAAAAAGTTATTATCAGGAGAGGGAGAAAGTTTAAGTGGTTAGCAGCAGTGAGTTAGACGATGGCCCCCTCCATGAGGCCACCACAGCTCAGCAGAACATCACCGTAGCTTCCTCTGGGGAGAAAAACACTTAAGAGAAAAAATAAAGTTAATAGCTTAAATAGCAGGAAATAATACAGTTAAAGAGCAAATTGTAGAAGAAAGTAGTAGAGTGTGAAAAGTGGTCAGTGTGTCCTCCAGCAGTCTAAGCCTATAGCAGCATAACTACAGAGATAACTCTGGATAATCTATCCTATTTAGATGGAGGCATGTTGGAGGCAGGGCAAGGGAGAGCCGTCTTTACCAACTGTACACTCCACCTCCCTCTACTCCCCCACTTGTCCAGATTTAGGCTAACATCAGATTTTAACCATAGGCCCTATCAAATAAAAATGTTTTGAGCCTCGTCTTAAAAGTAGACAAGGTGTCTGCCTCACGGACTAAGGCTGGGAGCTGGTTCCACAGGAGAGAAGCCTGATAACTAAAAGATCTGCCTCCCATCCTAATTTCAGATATTCTGGGAACCACCAGTAAACCTGCAGTCTGGGAGCGAAGTGCTCTGTTAGGAACGTATGGAACAATCAGATCACTGATGTATGATGGAGCTTGATTATTAAGAGCTTTATATGTGAGAAGAAGGATCTTAAAATCTATTCTGAATTTAACAGGTATTCAATGTAGGGAAGCTAAGACAGGAGAGATATGATCTCTTTTTTTTAATTCTCATCAGAACTCTAGCTGCAGCATTTTGGACAAGCTGAAGACTTTTAACTACATTCTGTGGACTTCCTGAGAGTAATGAATTACAGTAATCCAGTCTTGATGTAATAAATGCATGAACTAGTTTTTCCAGCATCACTCCTGGAAAGGATGCTTCTAATCTTAGCAATATTCCGAAGGTGGAAAAAGGAAATCCTACAAACCTGTTTAACCTGGGATTTGAATGACATGTCCTGGTCAAAGATAACACCAAGGTTCCTTACTTTGTTCTCTGAGATTAATGTAATGCCATTCAGGTCAGGCGATTGGCTAAGCAATTTCCTTTCCTGGATTTCTGGTCCAAAGATGAGAACTTCCGTCTTGTCTTGATTTAAAAGCAAAAAGTTTAGAGTCATCCAATTTTTATGTCCTCAAGACAAGCCTGTAATCTACCCAACCGATTAGGTTCATCAGGGTTAATGGATAAATATAGCTGAGTATCGTCAGCATAACAGTGGAAGTTTATCCCATGCTGTCTAATGATTTTACCAATTGGGAGCACATACAGTACATAGTAAAAATAATTGGTCCAAGCACTGAACCCTGTGGTACTCCACAAGTAACCCTGGAGTATGAAGACGATTTGTCATGTACATTTACAAAAGGAAATCTATCAGACAGGTAAGATTTAAACCAGCCTAGCACTGTTCCTTTGATCCCTACAACATGTTCAAGTCTTTCTAAAAGAACATTGTGATCAACTGTGTCAAAAGCAGCACTGAGATCTAACAAGACTAGAACAGACACAAGATTCTTATCTGAGGCCATGAGAATATCATTTGTAACTCTCACTAACGCAGTTTTAGTGCTGTGATACTCTCTAAAACCAGACTGAAATTCCTCAAACAGAGCATTAGTGTTTAAATGCTGACATACTTGGATTGCCTCTATTTTCTCCAGGACTTTGGATAAAAATGGAAGGTTAGATATTGGTCTATAATTCATTGGGTCATCTGGATCCAGAGAAGGCTTCTTAAGTGAAGGTTTGATTACAGCAACCTTAAAATCCTGTGGTACATATCCATTTACTAAGGATAGATTGATTATACTTAGAATGGGGGCAGTAACCAAAGGAAATGCATCTTTAAATAATTTGGTTGGGATTGGATCTAAAATGCAAGTGGAAGGTTTAGATGAAGCTAATATTTTTGATAACTCTGAAAGCTCAACTGGATCAAAACGGTTCAAGCACAGATGAGGTTCTACAGTCACCTCTGATGCTGCCGCACTTACTGAGGAAGAAGAAATCACATTAGGGAGGATGCTAAAGATTTTGTTTCTTATAGAATTAATTTTACTTGTGAAAAATCCCATGAAGTCATTACTGCTGAGGGCTAAGGGAATAGATGGCTCAGAGCTATGATTCTGTGTAAGTTTGGCAGCTGTACTGAAAAGAAATTTAGGATTATTCTTATTCTCCTCAATTAACGCTGAGAAATAAGCAGTTCTAGTTTGTCGAAGCTTATTTTTATACAACTTCCACATAGAACCTTTAATGTTCCATTTTTGAAGGACTTATTGGTAAATCTAGTCTGAGACTGCACAAACTGGAAGAGGTTTAAACAAGATTTAGACAACCACCAGGACTGTTCAGTTTCCACCTAGGAAGTGCTTCAAGTCTCCTGTGAGGGAATATTTTACACTCCCAAAGCTGCTAAAAGAGAAATTCAGAACAATGTCTCGTCCATCTGCAGAGCTGGCAGAAAAAAAAGTTGCGACATTCCTAATATATCATCTGAGATTCTCACACACAGATTATCTCCAACTGAGTCAGATTACATTAGTGACAACAGATTTAACAGTAATTTTTGAACAATCCAGTGAACAACAGTTCATATTGTGGTGTTCTACGTTTCTCCTGACAAGCCATTTTAATATTTAATCAAAAACACCTCTCTGTAATTCGTGTTCTACATAGCAATAATATAATTTATCCTTGTCCAAATAATATTCTTACTGATTAAATAAAAAAAAGATATGAACAAGTAGTAATTACATTTAAGTTATAAGTAATATTACTCATCTCTAAGTAATATATCACAGCAGACCCGTGTCACCCTGGACACAGTCTCCTCGACTTGCTCCCATCTGGCAGGAGGCTCCGCCACAAAAACAGTTTCTTTCCCTCTGCGGTCGGACTCGTGAACGACAATCCTAGACCTGCCCACTCCAGCTGCTTTGTTCCAGTCACATGGCCCTAGTGTTGTTTGCACCTGAACTGACCAGGACCTACACTGACTTGTTTAAAGTAGCTGCTTCTCTAATTGTTGAGTTTGTATATTATCATTTCATTGTGTTTATTTATTTATTCTAATTTTGCTTATCATTTATTTTGTTCTTGCACCAAGTACCACAGCTATTTCCTTGCTCATAAGCAATAAAACCATTCTGATTCTGAATATTCATATTAACAACTGCACTAGTAGGAATTTAGCATCTTAATTTGTTAAGGTGTGACCATCCCGATCACCTGTTAACTCATTCACTACCAATGACGACTTAAGTTGTCATTTGCATATTTTTTTATTGTGTGGGCATCGGAATGAGCCCCCGCACCGTGAGAACAAACATTTCAGCTCTGAAGTCGATCTTCATCGTCACACGTCACATGATCAGGAAGCAGAAAATCCATGTGCTAGGAGATCGTTTTGGGCCGCTGCTGTAAAAAAAAAAGTGAGGCGCGAACCGGAAAAGCGTCTGCCGATCACAATTCGACAACGGATTATAAAAGAATGGATAACGCTCGAAACACGCGGATTCTTCCTGATGTAAGAGGTGAGTCTCTTCGTTGTTTTGGCTTCGACATCATCCTAACGCGCAACGTTCTGTCACTCTTAAAAAAACAGTAAAAATGTCAAGAAACGAAAGCAGCGAAGGCCTTTAGTGATCAGGAAACGGCTGGCAGTGAAGGAGTCAACCGTCCTTTTACAGAAACTCAAAAAAAGGCTTTTAGGCATCTATAATTAAAGGTGTGGAACACTGAAAAAACATGTTTTAGTGATTATTTCTGATAAATTACTGGGTTTTTCATACAGGCTGAACATGAAAATAGTCTCCTCCACCTTCCTCCTGCATTAGGTGCTGATAGAAAGTAGACGGTGAAACTCTAGGATTAGAAAATCCTGACAGATCTACATCACACTGTCACTCAACATTCATGGACTCACCCATCTGGACTCACATCGGAGAAGGCTGTTTAGCATCCAGGAAACATTAGAGACAAGCCTCGTTTTTAAGACACACCATGCCGGCAAATCGGCGTAATATTACCACAATGGTATGTCTATAAACATGTCATGCTGGCATGGCATTGCACCAATTTGTCGGCATTCGTTCCGCCTCGCTTGGTAGCAATATTGCTGTAATGGTCTGTCGTATGCACCCTGGCACAACAGGCAGATGTCATGATGACGTGGGGAGTTATTGCTGAGCTCCGGCTGGCAAATTGATTGAAAATGAAAGTAAACACAGGCAATAAGGTTTGCTTTTTGAACAAAATCAGCTGAGATGGCAAACTGGAGCGCCGCAGCGCTCCATGAGCCTCTCTTTTAGAGCTGAAGCTCAGATCACCAGAGACCGCACAGGGACTGATGGGGACAGACACATTTAGGAGCTGCTTGTTTAAAAAAAAAACGTAACAATCACGGCTTCAATCGCAATAAAAAGCAAGTTATGTCCAAGATAATTGGAAGTCTGCGGCAGCACAGAGACTGCCCCCATACCCCCTTTATGTCGCCATCACCTAATCTTTTATAAAATTGACATGATTGCGCCACATTTCCGCCATGGTCTGATCTTGTAAACAACCTTTATTCTCCCCAGGGAGCCGCGGCAAATCCCGGTTTGCAAACACTATGGTCCTGTAAAAACAGCTAAAGTCTTGACTAGTAGAAGCCAACTATTGGCATTAGCAACTCCACCAAACAGCAGAACTGCTCCAGGCTTGTGTTATTTGTGGAGGTAAAACATCAACATTGCAAATCAGTAGTACCGGTAGATAGAATTTTCCGAAGCAAAATCTCTGAAAAGGAACAACACATATTTTAGGGGTTCAAAACCTTTATAGAATGTAATCATGCCTTTAATCAATAATGTCCAGAGTATGTGTGTTATTTATATTTATATTAATACAGATGTGAAGTCAGTTCATGTAAAATAATCGTGGTAATTGTGATTATTTCTCAGACTATAATCGTATCACAACATTTATATTGTCTGTATACCAGGAGGTAGAGAGGTGACAGTAGACGGGGATGGGTTGTTAACTGGAGAACTAGAGACTGGCCGTGGGTAGGATTGAATGTTCCCAGAGATAAGTAACTATAAAAAAATGATAACCCGAATTTCAGAAGATTTAGTAGTGGAATGTGTCTCGCTCTTTGTGTCAAATATATGATCTTTTAGGAAATGTTGACAGCTTTATTGCAGCTTTATAACTGATGGGTGTCAGGATGGATTTAAAATAAATCTGTTTATTCATTTTTTGTTCTAATTAGTGTTCTCCTTCATTTGGTTCTCTTCACTTATAAATGATCCGTTTCATGGGCGTGCGTACACACACACACACACACGCATACACACACATGTGCGCGCACACACACACATATAATGAAGGTCCTATCTCCTTTTTCTGAATTATATATATGGTTTCTGTTCTGCAGCAGTCCTACATGGATGAAAGAGAACACCTAAAGGTTTTCCTCAGAGTCAGACCTTTCACCTCAGCAGAGCAGACCAGCGGGGAGTCGCAGGTAAAACTCAAGAAATTAACCAGAATTATTTTTGATCAGTTCTTATTTACAACGAAAGCTGCTTTAAAATACACCTTTCTGGTCTTTAGAGGGCCGCGATGTCATCAAGGAGAGAAGAAAAACGTTTTTTTATATAATGCCTCTCAGGATAAAAATCACAAGGAAAAACAAAAGTATAAAAATGACAACTAAAAAAAGTGTGATTTAAAAATAAGAATGTAAGGAAAAAGAGAGAAAATAGAAAAGAGGGAATTCAGTGTATTTGGAAAAGCCAAACAAGTAGAAGGAGCAGAATAAGGAAAGAGTGGTGACGAAGGTCACGCAAAAGCCAGCGAGTGAGTTTTCAGTTGCTGTTTGAAGATTTGTTGGATGTACATCCATGATGTGAATCTTCCTTCCCACTAGGGCTGAACGATCTACTGTTTTTGGACTGAAATTGCGATTTCAAACAGAATGATGACGTGACCGTCAAAGCTGCAGTTTTAGCGGCTTTGACTGATCCAGGGTCAGTTGTGTAACCTCTGTTTTTTTTTTTTTACATCCGGGGTCTTCCCCCTGTGTTATGGCGGCGGCAAAAGCCAGCGCGGAGGAGGGGGGTGGGGTGTACCGTCCAGAGCCAAACCCAACTCCACAGCTGACAGAGCTGCATGTTCAGGTTATTTTCCCTGTTTTATGTTCCCACACACAACGCTGCTAGAGCCGATAATAAAGGCACCGTAGGTGAGCCCGGGACAGAGAGAGAATGTAGGTGAGTAAACTTAGTAGTTGTAGTAGTAGCTGAGTAGTTGAGTTAAAGCTTAAGGGAGAGAGAGACTCCTCCCACATCAGCAGGTTCAGGCTGATTTCTAAAGCTTGGTTTATGCTTCATCAGCTCGAGTGCGCATTTTAGTTGACTTGAAAGCTCAACTTCTCTTTTAAAAATGGTTTGAATGTTTCTGATGGCACACATTAGTTCAAACAAGCTAACGTGTCAGAATGAGTGCGTCTCTCACAGAGCTGACATTTTAGTGAGGAAAAGCTATCAGACGGCTTCGGAAAACGTGCAGCCAGCCTGCCGCGGAAAACTGTGCATTTTTAATTGAATACATTTAAAAGCCGTTTGTCACGGCCTTTAAACTTCCAAAAAGGATTTCCAACTAAAGGCCGTTGGTGAGAACGGGTGATTTCCTTTAAGCACGCACTTTTAGACTTGATTTCTCGCAAATTTTATAAATGGTTTATTCTTCCAAAAAAAAGTTCAAAATTCATTCAAAATGTTCTACTTTTCATCCAACGAAAATTAACCTTAAATTAAATTATCAGGTCTAAAAAATGGTCAAAATCATTTAACCAAATCCTCCCATCTCCCCTGACACTTGGCAAACACGTCTCTAAATAAAGTAAAAATTTGTAGTGCAGAGTGGAGACAACCCATAGAAGCACTGATTTGATCTCAATTCAGAGAAAAATAGAACAGGTTAGATGCACCTAATAAATAAAATTACTAACAAACTCAGGAATCTTTCTTTGCTTCACTGTTCTGGTGCTGAAAACATCACTAATGCGGATCGAAGTAGATACACAGATGAATGCACCTCTTATTTATTATTTGGAAACTACATTTACTGCAGCTGGCAGAGGCAGAGATTTTTTCTATTGATACACGGCATTTACAGAATCATTTTAAATTTTAATAGGGGAAGACTGCAGGAGGGAGCGGTAAAATACAGGGGGTCCCAGCAAAAACAAGAAACTTTACGGGTCTCATGAAACCCGCTGGTTTTCCATCAGGCAGTCACGGGGCAGCTCCAACGACCCAGTGGCTGTGCTAGGTCAATGTTATCGACACCAGCTCGGCCGTGAATGAGCCGAGGCGACGTCCTGTTCTGCTTAAGAAGAAGTGTTATTTTCCTGCTTCAGAAGAAGCATCCAACGTGTTTTTACGCTTTCTCCGAGACATGTCACGTTGCCAAGTTGTTAGCGTCGCGCGCTAACACATCAATAGTGCAGCGTAGCCTGCTGGAGGTTTTAAGGGTTCAGATGAAAACACCCGACCTCTCAGGCTTCTCACACATCGATCTTAAGTTGTTGCTGTTGCGCTCACGCCGTAATACAGTATTAGATGCGGTTAAAGTCTGACATGAAAAACTAAATTTTACATGAAAAAGTGATGCTTAGCTTGGTGGGGGGAGGAAAACCTGGCCTAATAAGTACTGGAGGAAACCCTGTCAAGATCGTCCACACTCATTTATCTTAACGCTATTGAAACATGTAAACCAAAAAGCATTATATCCACTGTTACCTTTCTAATTTAAACTCAGTAACTTATGCTGTAACTTCACCTTGCCCTGCCTGCTCCTCCTTGCTGCCGCCGGCTGTGATCACAAGCGACAACATAGTAGTTCCCGCTGCTTCTTCGGGAAACAGCGCAAAAAAAAAAACTTGGGATCTTGTAGGCGTGGCGGTTGGATTTCAGCCGTGGCGGGCCGCCACGGCTACGCCTATGTAAGGGAAACCCTGGCTACAATCAATCAATCAATCAATCAGTCAATCATTGGCTCTAGCAATGCTATGTAAGGATAATAAAAAGGGAAAATAACGAATCGAGCTAATGCAAAAGTCTGATGTAGCATAAGGTTGAACGCTATGCTAACCACTTATTAGCTCCAACACACAACAGATAGATCCTTTTTTGTTCCCCTCCCTCCTCTTTAACAGTTAGCTTTAAGTTTATAGGCAGACTGACCTTAATTTAGCGTAGGTGCAGTTTGCATTAGAGCTTGGTCGGTGTGCTTAGCTCTGTCACCCTGTAGTGCATGTTGGGAACTGTGGCTCATTCCTATTTTTTGACCGCTTTCTCTTGTGGCTATGCAAATCTATTGGCCAATGCTCTAGGCTTACATAAATAATTAGTTTTGCTGTAGAGGCCGTGGGAGGGACTTAAGGCAAGTATAAATTATGAATTAAAGTTACTTTATTCATTACGTATCCCAGCTTTAAAGAATGTACCCCCAACTGCTGAGAAAATACCAAATGATAATAAAACAGACACAGATTATTTTATTGTATTTTTTTTTTTTTAACAGGACTGTGTCACCATCGAACCACCTGATACGGTTCTCCTAAAACCTCCCAATCTGTCTGCTCTGGCCAGACTCAGCTCTGAAAAGTTCCTCCCACAGACAGGACAGCGCTTCCAGTTCTCCTCGGTTAGTGTTTACCCACTGATCCAAACTCCAGTCAGCTGATTTTTGTGGAAACGATGTCACAGGATCAGGATTGGTAAAAATGCTCATGTTTCTTTTCTAATAATTGTTTCTCTTCTTGCTGCACAAAGGTGCACGGTCCACAGACCTCCCAGAAGGAGCTGTTTGATGGAACAGTGAGAGACTTGGTGAAAGATGTTCTTGATGGAGGACGCTCTCTGGTTTTTACTTATGGAGTCACAAACTCTGGGAAAACATTCACTTTCCTTGGTATGAAACTATTGCTTATTAATAACTGCAGCCTTTCTTCTGATATTTGTGAGCAGGTTTACAGGCCAGCGTAGATCCTCCTGAGGAATGAAGCACAGATGGCAGCTAGGCCGCAATACTGGAAGAAGATGTTCTGACAGTTCTACTCTGTATAGGCTTGCTCCTTTACGAGCAGATTGGGTACCCCATTTCTCAGTTAGCCACTCACTGAAGAACCTTTTTAATGTGCTCGCCTACTGGGTGGGTCCCACTCCAGTAAAAAAGGGGTGTGAACCCTTTATTTGTCTCCCACTTTCTCTTCATGCTTCACACTACAAGAGCAAATAATCCTCACGCACCCACACACCCTCTCTCGGTCTCACGACAATCAGGCACTGACACATCACAACATTGTTCCCTGTCCTAATGTCCGGAAGGACGGTCCAGAGCGTAGGCTGAGTGTTTTGCTAACCTGCAGAAAATTTCTACCACAGTTGACCAGACAGAAAGTAGCTATGGGTTACCAGAAATGTTTGTAGATTCTTCACTAGGTACTTTTAGGATTTAAAAAGTCAAGAAGGGGGTCTGAAAAGCTGTTCGAAATAGCAACAAAGTCGCTAAGCTAGTCACACTGTGTTCCTGAAGAGGAAGCAGATAGAGGAGAAAGAATAGAGGCCCCTGCACAGAGCCTTGCAGGACACCATGGGTAAGGAAGGTGGTGGAGTAAAGAGAGTTAAGAGCGTGAGGGACCTGGCTGTCCTCTGTGGCACCATCATGCCTTAAGATTTGGGATAACGGCGGCTCTGCCATGTTATGTCCTAACCCTGCTTTAATCCCTAAGAACATCACTAACTCTTTCAAATCCTGGACTATCACTGGAAGGGCTTTTCCCCTTCCTCATAATTCTGATGAGTAAGCTGTTCTCACCTACTCTGTCCAGTGCACACCTCACCCCGGTTTCACACTGAAATCAGAAGCGTGAAACATCACTGCTTCAAATAATCCATTATTGTCTATGGACTGTTTAAAACCAGCAGCAACACGACAATTTCAAGTTGCATCTAAATAAAAATACTACAGCAATGCAGTTTCATATATTTGAAGCTTACAAAGGTAGAAATTAACTACACCACCAACCAGCCAGCGGGGCCGGTAACTCTGAAAAGTTACTGGCCCCGTTGAGAATCTACAGGTCCCGCACTTGTTTTAGCAGGTCATCTGCTAAAACAAGTAAAAATCACAACTGAACCACCGTTTTAAACATAATAAACTTTTATTATGTTCACATTTCCAATCGACAAAGTGTCAGTCTCTGGCACCATAGTGTTTCAGGCTGATTATTTGGCTAGTGGTGGACTAGTGGTTTCTCTTAGTCTTTGGTTCCAGATATTACTCCACCTCAAAGTTTGTCTCAAGCTCGTCTCATACTTCTTGCTCCTCATTTTTGAGCAAGCGGGTCTGACCCACACACCTGAAGTCTTCCTCTGGCTCTTCGTCGATGATCTCTGGAGCAGTTCAAGTCTTTCTCCAGGAATCATTCCACCTATGTACACGCCTCTCTGTTTCATACCGTTTTGGACTGTCTGGCTTCTCACCAGTTTTAAATCTTGTCGTAGAAGGTATCATCATGAAATCCCATCCCTGTGGAGCTGCAATCTTCGTGAGTGTTTGGGTATTTTTAATGTGGTTCCACCCCATGTTTTATAGTGAACTCGCCTCTAGTCATGTCAACATGTGCAGTTCTGTGCTCAGTGGAATCGCAAATGGCAGCTTGCTACAGGGCGCGGCCACAATGTATCCCAGATGCGCGGACACAGGGGGAGGTGAATGCCGGTGTGTAAATGACAAACAAAGCTTTGGCGCCACCTGGGCGGTAAGTCATCAATTATTTACCGCCCGACAAGAAAATTTACCGCCAATGGCACTCGGGCAGTTCAAGTTTCCACACCTGGCTTACGTGTGACCCAACGGTTTATTTTCTCACAGCATCGTTCCAGAAGTGCAGCAGTGTTTTTTTTTTCATGGCTTTAATCCTGACGGTGGAGAGGAACAAAATCATATGACATCAAATGGCGATAACAACATGATTTCCTCTTTTTGGTTCTCTCACAACCTTCTCCAACTTCACGGAAAAAACCAAATCAAAATCCTCAATCTGTAAAACCCAAATTTTCTAATTCAATTGACTACTTACCTGTTCTCCCTTCATCACAGGTCAAGAGTTTGAGTGTCATTCTGGATAGCAACCTCTCCTCAGCTCATATAAACAATATCACCCGCTCCGCCCACTTTCATCTACGTATTATTCTTTTTTGTGCCTCCCTTACACCCACTGACACTGTAATTTTAGTTAAAGAGCAGGGGCCTCATTTATCAAGCTTGCTTACACACAAAACGGGGTTGGAAAACTGCGTAAGCAACTTTCCACACAAACTTTGGGATGTAAGAAAACTTAGCGGAAAAATGTGTGCAACTTTAAGTTGATTAAGGACCTGGCTTACGCACATGTTGGACATGGAGAGCACCTGCAGTGCTGCTGCTAAGAAGGATCAAATTATGAAATCCTGCAGCATTATCACTTGTACCTCTTCATGTTCACACAGAACAAGACCCTCCCCCACATGCACACACACACACACACAGCCTGAAGCGCAGAACACGGAATGCAGAATATCAGCAGGGGGACAGATTGAGACACAATGTCATTCGTCTGTGACCGTGTGTGTCCTGTCACTGTGACCCGATTGATCATGCTCCATTTGGCTGACTGGTTAGCGCGTGTGATTCTCACCTGGGAGTCTGGGGATTTAATCCCGATTGGACCTTTTTTTTTTTTGTATCACCACAGATCTCTGAAGAATTCACAACATTGACGGCTTCAGCAACGATCTGTCACTCCGTGGATTTTCTTCTATTTGTTTTGCAAAAGTACTTCCTTTCATTTCTCCACCTCACCCACATGTACTTCAATTTCTGCTTCTGTGAAATTGCGCTTCCTTGATCTGCCTTGATCTACGGTCAACATGTCATTGGCGGAGCGCTGCAACAGCCGGCTTATGTATTTGCATGAGATCCACAAGGCACTTTGCATTGACCATTTATGGCAGTAAGTGGGCGTGGTGAGGGCGGGATGTGACTAAAATGCAGCTGAGTAACATTCTCGTTATTCTCCGATTTACGAAGCGGAAATTGTGCGCAGCTGTGCATACTCCATGTTTGATAGATTACAAACCTGCTTGGCGCAAGTACGTTTTTTTGCTGAGCTTAAGTATGGTTTTAGTAAGGATTATACGCAATGTTTGATAAATGAGACCCCATGTCACTTCCAGTTTTTATTACTGTATCGTTCTACTCTCCGGCTTGCCACAAAGTGTACTCTACAAATTACAACTGGTTCAGAACTCAGCAGCCTGTATCATCTCAAGAACACCATCTTCACACCATATTGCACCTGTTCTTGAGCAGCTGCACTGGCTTCCAATCCACTTCCATATTGAGTTCAAAATCCTTTTGCTAACATTCAGAGCCCTGAATAACCTAGCCCCCCCATATCTTGCTCATCTCTACGTTTACACACTGTCTCGCACTCTTCGATCTTCCTCAGACTGTCTCCTCACCATTCCGTGCACCCTTCTCTCCACCATGGGACATGGGTCATTTGGGTCTGCTGCACCGCGGCTTTAGAACAAACTTCCTCTGGGTATTCGTAGAGCTTCATCTATCCAAACTTTCAAATCGCTATTTAAAGCTCATTTATTCAGGTGTGCATATTTTACT
This sequence comes from Nothobranchius furzeri, assembly GCF_043380555.1. Taxonomy (NCBI): domain Eukaryota; kingdom Metazoa; phylum Chordata; class Actinopteri; order Cyprinodontiformes; family Nothobranchiidae; genus Nothobranchius; species Nothobranchius furzeri. The sequence goes on from NC_091752.1 coordinate 46,911,574, forward strand.
TGCTCTTTTTTTTCTTTTAATTTATTGTTATATCTGCCCTTACTTTTTAACCTGCTCTTATTCATTTTATGTGTTGCTCAGTCAGTTGCTGCTGTGTATTGCTTTTTTCTCTAATTGATTTGTTTGCATTGTTTTTAAACTGTAGTGTGTTTAGTGCGTGAGGGAGACACCTGTGTGAAGTGCCTTGAGACGACTTGTTGTGATTTGGCGCTATATAAACTTGAATTTAATTGGTACTTATGTTCATGCTTCCTGTTCAGTGACCTTGAGGGTCTAACGGCGCTTACAAATCAAATTTATTATTATTGCATAAACAGACCGTGATCTGAAGTCTTGAGGGATCGCGTGATCTCGCTAGTCCAGCGAAGAGCACAGCGAGGAAGCCGTGCTGCTGCCAAGTCTCCCAGTAAGGATTGCTTTAAAGTTTGCGAGTAAACAATTCTGCTGCCATTTTGCGCCGCTGATGCATCCAGTATGAAACCGGGGTCAGAGCTGTGATGCTCCCAGTCTGTTTGTGCATACAGGGACTGTCCCCTCAGACATTTGCTGTTGACCCAGTGCCTCTCATATTGGCTGTGCGAGATCATTTTGCTTGCTTATTTTCCTAGGGGCTGGAGCCCCTGGAGAAGCTGAAAACTCATTCCACCATAGGAATCTCCTTCCATGGTGCTGCGCAGAGGCGCATCAGGGGAGGGGATTTGTCTTGCCACATCTTGGTCCTCCCCTTGCACTTTTATCGCACTTTTATTTGTGGAACATTTCTTCAGCATCCTTACCTGACTCTGTACTTGGGGCTGTGATGAGCTGATTTCAGCTGGACTGTTGACAGCGCACCGGTTCGCTCTCCCACTGCGAGCGCCGCTGTCCCATTTTGACTGTTAATTGAAGTTGCGTGTCTTCTCCACCGTGCCTGATGGATTTGTTTTTCATGTAATTGTCTCCACTGCTCCCTTGTTATTGTCACTGGGGGCTTCTTCCCTGCACGATTATCCTCCCCCCGACCCCCATATCTGGGTTTTGGCAAACAGATGTGTTCTGATGGTTCGATCTGATCTAGTGACTTGAAACTTTTTTTAACAAGCCACTTCTTAAGGTGTCTGTCCCCAGCAGTCTCTTACGATCTAAGCTTCAGCTCTAACAGAGAGACGCTCAAGGAGCTTGCGGCGCTCCAGTTTGCCGTCTCTTATATGAAACTTATTGCTCGTGTTTACTTTCATTTTCAAAATATTTTCCGGCCGTAGCTCGGCATCAACTACCCACGTCATTGTGATACCTCCCTCTGTTGAGTCATGGCACATTAGCCGTTTATAAGACAGACCATTGCTGCAATACCACTACCAAGTGAGGCGGAACAAAAGCCGCAAAATTCACGCAGCTCCATGCTGGCACGACTCGTTTATAAGGCACACCATTGCGGTAACATTATGCTGATTTCCCGGCACGTTGTGTCTTGCAATAAGGGCTTATTATTGGGTTGTACTCATTTTTACAACATCGGCTTGAATGGATTTGTTAGGAAAATCACTTTTGTGTGTGTGAAAATTAACCAAATCTTGTCTGCAATCAATGGCCCTCATTTGTGGGAGTATTTTGTAGTATGCAACCTCATAGAAAATGTTGATTCTGAAAGGAAACTAAAGGTTTTCTGACAAATGTAATGGGGTGTACTTATTTATGCTGAGTACTGTATATTGTGGAGATGAATAGAAAAACAAAAATCTTACTGAAATGTTTCTCTTTTGTCTAAAACCTTCACCAGTAACACATTTCAGTTCTCAAACAAACATTGAACCATCCAGTTGTCAGACTCACCAAACCGCCACACTTCCCTAGGTCCTCCATTCATACACTTTCATATTTAGCAACAGAACACCTCTGGTGTGAGAGGTTCTCTACCCAACAACATCAAAGAATGAAAAACAGCTGGCTGTTACCACTTCAACTTTAGCCAGAAATAAGATATTTGCCATCACAAAAGTCATTAGCTGCGCTTTGAACACCGACATGTTTTTAGAGTAATTATAAACATGACTTACTGAGAGGAAACTTGTGTTTCTGTCTTTGAAGGCCCAGATAGTGATGCTGGAATTCTGCCCCGGTCTCTCGGGGTCATCTTTAGTAGCATCGGTGAGAAGATTTTCACCGGTATGTGCATCAAACCTCACCGCTGCAGAGAGTTCTCTAAACTCAGTTGGGAGCAGCAGGCAGAGGAGGCACTGTTCAAGAGAAGTCTCCTGAGACAGTTTAAAGAGGTAACCTGTTGAATCAATAACTCACCAGAGTGGAGAAGCTGCTGTCCTGCAGGCTCAATAAACACCATTAGAATGGTTGTATAAGCAGCTTGAAGGAATAATTAAACCATCTCTTTTTCTACAGGATTAGATCAACTCTGATAATCAGTTTAAAACACCTGAGACAGTCCAGCATACGGAAAGCAATATTTCAGACATTCTGATGTGTGTTTGTGTGTAAAAGTTATAAATACTTGCTATTTTATCCATTGTAGATGGCTTCCTGAGTGGCCTCTGTTAAGAGAAACTGTTTAATTCCTTCAGTTCTAGTCCAAGCTAATGGCAAGTATGAAATAGTCGCAACCTCCTGGTCCAGCTGGCCATTTTCTCTGTAAATTTGCGGAATTATTGTCATCAATGCTTAACCTAGAAAAGTTTTAATTCTAGGTGACTTTAACTTACACAATAATGATTCGGCTTGTAGCTCCACATTAGAGTTCATGTCTATGAGTGTTTGAACTTACTACAGCACGTTTCAGCTGATTTTTCAAACAAAAATAACCAGAAAGTTCTGTTTGACATCATAAACTAGATTGTTTCACCTCAAGCCCCTCGTGTATATGTGTGTATATGTATATGTGTGTGTGTATGTATATGTATATGTATATATATATATATATATATATATATATATATATATATATATATGCCTATCTAACAACTTTCTAACATTCTTTGAGAACAAAATTAGAAAAATCAGGGCAAGTTTTTCACCCCCATCCACTTGCTATTCTCCCATCCAACCATCATCTTCAGGACATTTGCCTCTTTTAGAATAACATGAAACCAACCACATGCACGCTTGACATTATTCCTACCACCTTGTTCATTACGATGTTTAACCAAATTGGCCCATGCATTGTAGATTTTATTAATTTATCTCTAAAATCTGGCTGTATTCCCCCTGTTTTCAAACATGCAGTCGTTGAACCTATCCATAAAAAAATGAAACAGTTTGGATTTTTCTCAGCCTCAAAATTACAGAACTATTTCTAAATTACCCTTTATCTCTAAAATATTGGAAACAGTTAATGATCTGTTCTCTGGGGTACCCCAAGGCTCTGTTTTGGGTTTTCTCTTAACGCCCGGAACACACCAGGTGCGAAAATGCGGTAAAATGCTCTGCAAAGCGCCGTGGAACAACGAGCGCTTCTAATCGGTGCCCTTGCTAACGTATGCTCTCGGTCACATCCTCTGCGAAGCGCCACAAAGGCTCACACTGAAGTGATCGTAACGATCGTAAGCTCAAATTTTTTCGTTAGCTGCGTCAATTCTGGCAGAAAATCAAACCAAAACAGAAGAGGCAGGTCGGTAAATTTAAAGAGCAAGCCACCCCCTACCATAGTCTTACTCCACTCCCAAATTCTGTTGCCTGGCAGTCCGTGAGAGTGGAGCCGCTAACAAATACACAGGCTCACAACGTCACTGTGATGTCATATGGTACCAGCTAACGTCATAATGTTAGCCAATAGTTGTGCTAGATTTAAATTCAAGTGCAGTGCAGAGTTTTTACCTGATGATGGCACAGCACTGACAGTTTTAGGCAGAATATTTAAATTTTAACTAAGATGCACTAAAGTGCTGAATTATTGACTACAAATTTCTACAGCACAATTAGACACAAATTTATATATATTATCAGCACCAAAATAAAGCAGATTTGGGGATGATTTGCTCTTTAACAAAATAATGAAAATTTTCTAAATAAAACACTGCAATTGATAAATGTGATCGTTTCTGTGTATCTAAACAGACTAGAGAGATGAAAATGAACAAACACTGGTTTATCTAATAATGTCAGAATTGATGCTTCTAGTGCCATGAGTCCATGTTAATCCTCTTAAGTAAAAGGGAAATCGGCATATTTTAATGTCTCAAAGCAGAAATTCTCGCCTGATGTGATTAGAGGAGGAACGGACAGTGCACGAATTTCATGAGCGATCCACCTCACGGTGCTTCGCAGCTGATGTGTTCCGGGCGTAATTCGACTGTACATACACCCTCTTGGACAAATGATTGATTCTTTTCACAACGTCTCTTATCACCTATATGCAGATGACATTCAGCTGAACTGCTCCTTTAAGATTTCTGAGTTTTATAAACTGTCTGAATTACTAGAGTGCAGGGTTTTCCCCAGCGCTCTCTAATTTCCCTCTGGGACTAATAAAGTATCTTTGAATTTGAATTGAATTGAATAAGCCTGGTGGCCCGCCAGGCTTTGCTTGGCCACCCGCCAGGCTAAGCGTCATGCCCCCCTCCCCGACCCTACTGTGTCCACTGACATGGACGGTGCAACAAAACTAGAGCCCTCCATCAGCTGATACTGGTGAGAAACGGCAGCAGAACGTGTGCAAACCCCCCCCCATTCCCACGGAGGAACGCTGCGGGACGGAGCTCCAACCCGCGCCCTCAGATCCACAAACCAGAACCTTCTAGAACGGGGCTATTCATTTCATTTCCAGCATGTTATGACTTTAACTCTGCTTCAACACACCTGATTTCAATTAGTAGGTGATTAACAGACTTCTGCAGAGCCTGATGAGCTGCTGCACAGGTGATTCAACCACTGAATCAAGTGTGTTGGACTGGAGAAACCACTAAAACCTGCTGCCCTCCAGGCCCGGAATTGAATAGCCCTGTTCTAGAAGTTCCAAAGACCAGATACAAAAGTCAAAGGAGCAAACGGTCATTCGAGGCCGTTAGCTCAGCCGATTGCTTTCGTGTGCGGCAGGCTTAACCTTGCCACAGAGATGAGTAAGCCATAACATTCCTCTCCCCCTCTCTTGCGTGCTGGAAGCTACAAGGTCTCATGAAGAAGTCGAGACTTACTCTTTAATAAAAGGATTCTTATTTTGTCTCATAAAATAATTTCTTTCAGTCTACAGGTTGTTTACAATCATATTCTGTGCAATTTACAATGAATGTTCTTTCTAAAGTGATTTAATATTAATTATTCAACATTAATGTTTATTATTTCATGACTTATTTCAGATTTTAAATACACTAAATGAGTCCATTTGATGATTTAATAATTAATTCTTATCGGTTACATTTACATATCAATATCAGTATATTAACAAATAAACGTTTAACAGATTTATTTCACATTAAGTGGAACCAACCTCTTCTGAGTGCCTGAGGGTCTTGGTAAACACCTATCCAGATTTCTCAGATCTGGTTGGTCCAAGTTTATAAACAACCATTTCATTCAAAGTGAACTCGCTTCCTTTTTTCCCCAGTCCCGCCAGAGCTCTAGACAAGCTCACAGCTCATGCTAAATGACCATTCTATTTGGAATCAACCCGATTTTTCAGTGGAATATTTTTAGCGGCGTAAAGAACCATCCTCTTTTGAATCAGTCAATAAATATTTGCTCAATCCACCACCCACTCATCAGATGCGAAACCGTCCGCCAGAAGGAGCATTAGCCTGTAGAGCCTGACAACATGCAACAAAATCTTAAAACTGTAGTCCAAAAGGCCACAGGACGCCAGTGCAGTGAGGCCAATGCAAGGGTGATGTGCTCCAAATCCCTGTCATTAGCCGAACTGCTGAATTCTGAACAAATTGTAAGTGCCCGAGTGTTGAAAGATACAGAGTTTAGACTCTCGTCTTGTGAGATTAAAAGCTCAACAAATTCAGCAACCCTATCAACAATTAGAACACAACAGCTTATTGACTGAGCATCCCTCTCTGCAGGGAGGGAAGGTAAAATAAATCACTAAAAATTGGTGAATGGTCAGAAAAACAGCCGAAACAATCTTGAGATTGACAGCCGGAAAACCAAAAGAAAGAACAAGATCCAATGTGTGCCCCTTAATGTGAGTCGTGACCCATTGAGTCAGATTAAAAGAACCCAATAGATTAAAAACAATCTCTAGCTAGTGGATTGTCACAACATCATACATGTATATTAAAATCACCAAGAAATTAAACATGATCATATTTTAAAAAGTTGTCCATCACTAGATCTGAGAGCCAAGTTCAAACAGGCACAATTCAAAGGAGGCAGGTGGCAATGGAGGAGTAAGCTGCCTGCATTTAAAACAGGATTTATAAATGACTAGGCTGCCCCGATGACCTGGGGACATTAAAACAACTGCAGATACCAGTTTCAGCAGTGCACTCCTGTCACCCAGAGGAATCCAAATTTTCACAGATGCACATAAAGCTCAGTTTGTGATCAATAAAAATGTCTTTCAAAAATAAACTCTTATTCAGTACTTACCTTGCATTTATCAGGCCAAATCGGGTACATTGCGATGCCTCCAACTGATTGTCCCTCGTCAATACTGTAGTCTTTCTTGTAGGTTCTGAAGCAAATCCAACACAACTCACAGGGCACAGATTCCCCAGCTAGCTCCTCTCCAACAAAACCACGGAAATACGCAGCAGGATCAACTTCCTATCAAAACCCACCAGTGGCACCAAACAGGGCGCTGGGAGGTCCAATGACTGCCGGGGGACAACAAGGCCAGCTCCAGATAGAACTGCCAGCTCCTTCCGAGATCAAGATAGCCAAGCTCTCAGCTCCATCTGGGATCCGCTACGCTTTCCTCACACACTTTACGGTGACTCAGTTCTAGAGAAAGCTTCGGACAGGCCCTCCGTAGTAAAATCTCTTTAACCCTGAGCAATTTTGGCAAGCTGCCAAAACCCTGCTAAAAGCTGCGTACAGCTGACACATCAAAACGGTTCCTTCAGAACCAAGCCGAGACAACTTCAACTCCTTAAGAGTTATTCCTGAGACACAAACTAGTTCCAACCTGTGTGCCTGGTGACATCTCTGGACTGGAGAAGTCGGTACAGAGGTCAATCTACTGGACCTGGGTGCCCAGAGGTCATCCGACCTCCCTGACCTCCAGATCCGCGACGAGGGTCTCCAAAAGGGTGAGGTAGAACACAGTGGGATTGCGTCTGATGTGTCTTTGATAAGAACTTCATAGTTTATGCAAACCAAATTCTTTTCACCCAGAACTCAAGTTCTTCTAGATACGAAGGTTCTGATAACCTCATTCACACATGGTGACCATACATCACATCCTCTCCACCTAGATTCATCCATCACAGTAGCCTTGGTTAACTTGTCATGTTTTTTAATTGTTTGGAAAATAAATTCTTACTTTTTATAAACTTGACTCTCTTCTTGAAGTAACACGAAGTGTGTTTGATCACTGAAAAAGCAAAGAATCCTAGAATCTTCTGATTAAACATTCAAAGACTAAGCAGGTTGATATTCTATATTTACTTAGAATATTACATATTCCTGGTCATAAGTAAAGGTAATATAAACTTAAAAGCAACACATTTACCATCTCTACATATTATATACACACACGTTCCACCTGGAACAATCCGATCCAACGCTTCACAACTGGCGGCGAGGAGAAGCACAAGAGGATTTGGATGTTTTCCCCATCATCCACAAATGTTGTTGGAAGCTGGTCAGCAGAGGATTGAGCTCCAACAATTATTCACGGTCATAAGTCACCAACATAAGTGCATCCCTCCCAAAAAATGCCAGAATTACTATAAAGACAAAAATAGAGGAGACGGACCGCAAGCTGCACACACTGGCGCCATCTTGACTTCACCCTTGCACTAGTTTAGACTAGCTGTTGGCTCAGAATAGCCATTCACTTGACCTAGCCGTTAGCTTATCAGTCCTGACTGTATTTCTCTGAACAGAGGCCCCTCAGGAAGCTATACTCAAGGTGTAAAAAGTAATGATTGCTAAGTTTTACACAGAAACAAACTTCAGCAGGAATGTAATGCCCCTTTTAAAAGATATTAAAACAAACCGTAAATGAGAAGTAATCAGTTAATTTTACCCACAATAATTAATTGCGTTTAAACTTTGTTTTGGTTTTCCTAAAACTGGAGATTTCTGGTTTTATTCCAAGTCTAAAGGTCAGTTCCATTGTTCCATTGTTGGTCCTGGTTCGGTTTTTTCTGATGGGTGATTGTTCCTCAGCATCCTGCTTCATTTAAGGTTTTGTATTTGAATCTGTAATAAAGCTTCATGAACATCTTTTTTTCAGAATGAGAAGAACATGAATTTGTTGAATATGACCAGTCAGACCCACCCTGATAGTGAGTGTTACTTTTTATTTGTCCTTTATTTCTATTTTTGCTATTGGTTAGGGCTCATGTGTGTGTTTTCTGTGCAGCCTCCACCATGATGGAGACTTTTGCAGCACCAGAAGATAAAATCAGCCTGAATGTTGAAACAAACACCAAGTTCTCCATTTGGGTTTCTTTCTGTGAAATCTACAATGAGAATATCCACGACCTCTTAGAGGTGGCGCCCAACGGCGCCCCGAGGAGAATCGCCCTGAGGCTGTCGCAGGATGTCAAGGGCAATGCTTTTGTCAAAGGTGTGAGGCATGGAGTAATGAACAGTCATAAAACACTGAAGTTTATAGTCTTTTATTCTGAGGTTTGGCATTCATCTATAAATGAAACATCATTTCCTGCACTTCTTAAATCGGTCTTTGCTTTAAACTCCCTCTGCAGGACATCCTACAGACTTCATTTAGTGACTGGTTGTTTATCTGCTGTTAGATCTGCGCTGGGTTCAGGTGAGCAGCACTGAGGAGGCGTGCAAAGTAGTGAAACTGGGCAGGAAGAACCAGAGCTTCTCCTCCACTCGACTCAATCAGCTCTCCAGCAGGAGGTAAAGACTTTCTGTTTTGACCAAAAACCACAGGAACCAGTAAAATGTATGTTTGTATTCAGATCATTTCCTGTTGTCCTGTACTGTTTCTGTGCATGGGTTTCTCATATCCCATACATATCTCAGATTGATCTAACACATACTTCCTGTTTACTAGAGATTTCACATTATGGGAAAATATTTTCGTTCATGGACACAAGCAGTGAATCAATTACCCTCTGGGATTAATAAAGCATTTTTGAATTGAATTGAATTGAAGAGTTCTGCTTTAACATGTTGGTTATTTATATATTTATTTTTTGCCGTCTGCAGCCACAGTCTGTTCTCTATTCGAGTTTTGAGGATTGAGGACATCGGCACTCCGAGAGTTCACACGATCAGCGAGTGAGTGAAGGGACATCTCCCTGAGACCAGCTCAGACATTGACCTGTTGGTTTGGTTTAAATGACTGCAGCTATCGATTATTTTAATAGATGTTTGATCTGCCTAAGTTATCAATTAATTAATCAGATAATTAGATAGGACTTTCTATAATTGTGATTAACAAGTTGATTTCTGTAACACTATTGAATTCATCCCATTAACTCTGATTCATAAGCCCTCCCCCAACTTTGACACTGCTTTGTTCACACCGACTGGAATGTGTTTGACCAACAGGACCTGGAGGCACACACAGAGACTATGCTCTCTTCCATCTCCACATGAGGTGAAAGTGTTAAAATAGCCAAACAAGCCCGAGTCTTGGCCCAAATTAGAGGGTGAACCTCTACTTTCAGAACAAGTGACCGAAAACTGTACAGCTCAATCAAGGTGCTATACTGAGTCAGGATCCTCTGGAGTTTTCTTCCTGTTAAAAGGGAGCTTTCCTCTCCACTGACTTGCTTCAAATCAGTGACTTGATGCAATTTACCTGGTTCCTTAAATAGGAAACTTTTTACTGATTGGCTTAACGAACTGACCTGTATTGGAATGTTTACTATGTGAAGTGCCTTGAGATGACTCTTGTCATGATTTGGCGCTATATTTAAAAAAATAAAATAAAATCAGGACCAGTCTGAGAAAAGCATTCCACCAGCTTGGGCATCATACCTGTCGGAAAGGGTTATAGTTATTGCAGTTCTAGAAGATCCATTTGTAAAGTTACCCCGCTCTTATTTTGGTGGTCCAGTTTGTGACGTCACTTCCTCTAGATAGTCACTTCCTGTAAAGCCGTTTCTACTATTTTGTCCAAGCTGTTGGTGGTGGCAGACAGCCTCGTGTGCATTCATGACTGATATACCACACGGAACCACAGAAATGTATAGATGTCCATACTTCTACTGTCAATAAATACGTTAAACTGTCTCTCCGTGCCCTGCTCTCTGACCGGAGTCCTTATCTTGAAGATGCTGTCAGATCAGTAAATAACTTCCAGAGTTCCCACTCTATCACATGGTGCTTCGAGCCGGATTCACAGTCATCTAGAGATATTATGGAGGAGCTAGGACAACCATCTGCAGACCCAGCAGTGCGTACTAGATCCCAGCGGGAGAGACGACTACCAACGTATTTGGAGGACTACGAAGTTGGATATCAACCTCAACTTCTCCATCATCCAGCAGCCCAAGCTCCAGCTGGGCATGAAGCTCATCCTCCAGATCAACCTGCAATGATGACAGTTGCCATCACTGGAGCCATACCTAGCCTACCTAGTAGGAGCGCATCATCAGATCGAAGCCAATCTGTCTCTCAACGCAGTAAAGCTAAGACCCAGGGCAGCATCAGTTCGTCAACAAGGAGGTCAATCATCGATGGGTTATCTGATATACAGACAGCCATGTTGGAGGAGAGAATAAAGCGCATGGAGTTGGCAGAGGTACAAAGACAGATAACGGAGGAAAGTCTGATGGATGAACAGTACCAGCATCTGGACCGGCAAACAAGAGAGGAACTCCTAAGAGAACAAGAAATACAGAGGCATAAGCTTGATGAAGAGGCGGAAATAGCATTAAAGGCAAAAGAGGCTATTACCAGACGGCTAATGCTGCAACGTAAAAACTAAAGGAAAAGGAAATAGAGTTAGAGAAGGTGACTCTCATTACATCCCTCCTAAAGGAGGAAACGAGTAGCTCTGTTGCCTCAAGACCGCAAAGCGGAGATTAATCCAACAAAGGGTCCCCAGCTGACGTCATGGGAGTACCACCACCCTCACAAGGTGCACATGGACCTGCACACTCTGCTCCTACAGTTATTGGCCCTCCACCAGCCTTTACAGCAGCAGTGACTAATCCTCCTGTCTCAACAAGTCAATTAACATCTAGAGCTTTGCCTATCCTTCAACCTTAACCTGCCATGGTAAACTTGCCGACCCAGCCACAATTCACATACTCCACGATAGCTCCGCCCACCACAGCGCATAATACCATCCCTCAGCCTGGTACGACACTATCAGTTGGTGCTATATTACAACTATAGGTTGTAAAACCAGGAAGTGAAAAATACAACAGGTAGTTGATTTAAAATAAATATTCTGTTTTCCTTCTCAGCCCTATTTTGTGTTTCTCTGCAGGTTGTGTGTCTGTGACTTGGCTGGCTCTGAGCGATGTGCAAAGACTCAAAACAAAGGAGAGCGTCTGAAAGAAGCTGGAAACATCAACACCTCGCTTCTCATTTTAGGAAAATGCATCAACGCACTTCGACACAACCAGCAGGCAAAGTGAGACTTGGATCTGCTTCAGATTCATTTTCATCTACAGACATGTCTCCAACTTTGTGTTGTTCTGGCGTCCAGGCTGGTTCAGCACGTTCCCTTCAGAGAAAGTAAGCTGACCCACTACCTGCAGAGCTTCTTCTGTGGTCAAGGTAAAGCCTGCATGATCGTCAACATCAACCAATGTGCCTCCATGTTGGACGAGACACTCAACGTTCTCAAGTTCTCTGCCGTGGCTCAGAAGGTTCATAAACTTTTATTTGCTTCTAAAAATGCTTTGTTATTTAGGTTCTCATGGAAAATTCTGGAAGTGTCTCATCATTAAGGACATCAGGTCTTCTCTCTGATTCCAGGTTGTAGTTTTGTCCTGCCGGCCTCTTCCCATCATGCTCCAGACTTCCAGCGGTGAAGTCACCCGGAACGCTGAGCGGAAGGCTCTTCTTCACAACAAGAGGAGCTGGGACAGTGGCCTGGAAGACGTCCAGGTGTTGTTGAAGTTTGACTTTTTAATGGGCTTCTTCTATTTCCACATGAACCTCATGCTGGTGTGAAAATATTCTTGTTCAGGAGGACAAAGACGACATAGAGGAAACCAGCCTGTTTGAGGCCACAACGGATCAGACAGTCAACGATGGAGAAAGTGATCAAAATGATAAAATGGTTGTCTCTAAGAAAACTCACCAGGTAGGTTGGATTTAGCAGAACAGCTAAAGGCAGGTTGATTTTACTGGACACAGTTAAACTACCTCAGCCATGAAAAAGAAGGAAACAGTCTTGTACATAGCACCTCAAGATATAAATCACAAGGTGCTTCACAAGAACAAATTTTAAAAATAAACATTGAAAGATAATTAAAAATATATAATGAAACTGGGAAAAGTAAAAATTGTGATTTCAAAAGATGTGATGAAAAAACAAAGAAAATGAATAAGAAAAAGGTTGTCACGCTGTGAGTGGGGGGGGGGGGGGGGGAGGTTAGGACCCAAGATGCGGAACCAGGGAGACACGAGGCAGGAGTTGGAATAAACGTAAAATCCTTTATTAGGAGCGATTGTCCAAAAGTAAATCCAAAAGGCAGGAAGCCAAAACCGAAATTCCAAAAATCCTAGTATGAAACTACCAAGAGACCTAGAGACAAAGAGCTCACTTTAAAAGGTGACCTGGAGACCTAGAGCGACCTAGAGACAACGCTGACACAAACAATGGACCAACAACACATCGTGATGCAGACAGGGTTTTATATACAGGGGCAGCATGATTGGGAGATGAGCTGCAGGTGCGTGGGGAGAGAGAAATCTGGTGAAATCAATGTACTAATCAGGGAGAGAAAACTAAGCTGAAGAGGGGAAATAAAACATGAATAATAACCAAACCTAAAGACTAGGAGAACAAGACAAATAACTAATGATCTAAGGAGGAAAGGAGAACTAATAAACCGGTGGGGAAGGGCCTTACGCATTTTTCTGACCCTGTTTTGTGCGTAAGCAAGCGTAATAAATGAGGCCCTAGAACCAGGATCTTGAAATGAACCCTGAGGTTGACTGGCAGCCAGTGAAGCTGGAGGAGAAGCGGGGTGATGTGGGTGTGTTAGGAGGACTTGGTCAGAAGCCGAGCACAGGCATTCTGAACCGTGAAAAGAGAGTTACAGTAGTCTAAGCGTGCAGAGATGAAGGTGTGGATAACAGTCAAGTTCAGAGCAGGGCAGAATGGGACTCAGCTTAGCAATGTTCCTGAGATGGAAGAAGGAAGAGCAAACAAGAGAACTGACATGAGCTAACTGTAGTTCGGATCAGGTCATGATTTAATTAATCTGTAAATTTTTTGTGGTCTGGTTTATTTTTACATAAACAACAACCCAGGTCAGGTCATCTGTGGGTGGGGCTACTAGAAGTAAACTCAGGATGACTGTTGTATATTGTGATCCTGAGTTTATTGTCAAAATACCCCAAATATCAATCAGCTAGTGATAGATGTTCCCCCTTGTATCCTTGTATCCCAGATTGCAACACAAACCTGCTACAGGAAGGCATTTGGCTCAAAACTGTGTGGTTGATGCCAGATTACAGTTGCACTATAAACGTACCAAGTAGAGGTAAAGGGATTAACCAGTTTGCCTATTAAGCCTGGTTAACTCCCCGTAAAGACATCTCCAACACCACCCATCAAAAACAGACAATAGGGCGACCCTCACGGACAAAGACAAAAGTGAAACTGAACACACGCACACAGCAGAAGCAGGGCCAGTGACAACAACCATTGGCACTGATCCATTTCCTCCTAGAAAGCTATTAGAGTATCTTGTGTGGGAATATGTCTAAATATTCCCACACAGCCAGAAGACTTCAACTAACCTTGTGCTGCAAGATGAATTCTCGCGAGATTTGGAGTTTTGCAAACTTAGGAGAATCCATCTTGTACTGCTGCAGTTCAAACTGTCCGACCTCCAGCCCAAAATAGGCTGATCCAATCGTATGTCAGCACTGTGCTGTAGGGTGGGAGTTAGTTTTCATGATTGCATCAAGCACCAGGCTAAGCAAAACAATTATGGCCCACGCAGGTTGATGGTCGTGTAGAAGTGGCTATTGAATCAGTTGTAGAGGAACTAGACAATTTCTTCATTAAAAAATGAGCAAAGGGAAGCACTTTGTGCATTTCTTGATGGTTAAGACGTGTGTTTTTTTTTTCCTGACTGGATTTGGCAAGAGCTTGATTTACCAGCTTGCACCACTCATGAAGAAACTTGCAAACTCCAGAAGACATGGTAATTGCAGAGTGAGTGAATGAATGAGGCTTGAGCGAGTAGTTGTTGTTTTCCAGGTGAACATGGTATACGTCGTTTGAGTTGTTACTGTGATTGGCTTATGACACAATATGGTAGCCAGTGCCAGCCAGGCATCACCTTGCGCATCCTCCAATAAGCTCAAACTATTCTAGCAGATAGCCCTCCCTCTTTCAGATGGTTTCTGCTGCAGAGATTCCATATCAAAATGTGTAGACTCGATACGGGGCGGGGCTACACACAGATCTGGCTGCAGCCAGGTTAGACTTCAACTGCCTCCTAGTTGGTAATGGAGCCATCCCAGGGGTTGTTGTCACTGGCCCTGCTACTGCTGCGCGTGCGTTCAGTTTCACTTTTGTCTTTGTCCATGCCGGTTGCGCTATTGTCTTTTTGTTTTTTTACTGGTGGTGTTGGAGATGTCTTTATGGGGGTAACCGGGGTTAATGGTCAAACCGGTTAATCCCTGCAACCCTAGTACCAAGACCCCTCCTTCACCGGGTCTGGGCACGGTTCTGTTAACACCGACAAACCAACCATGCTGAAGGTCTCTCTCACAAACACACATACACAGCTATGGTCTTCCCATTATTAAATTCTTTATGTATATAACATGTGCTTTTCTTCTGTTTTATGTAAATTCCCTTGATTCAGGATTCCCACGGGGTCTTAAAAAGTCATAAAATCATTGAATTTAGGAATTTGGAAATAATACCTTAAAAAGTCTTGAATTTTGACAACTGGGTCTTAAAATTTGCATGAAAAATCCCTGTACTGTCTTTGTCCTCTAAAATTTCATTTGTCAACCACAATCATTTTTATTAAATAATTATTAAATAAAGTAGCATAAATAGAGCACAGCCTCGGCCCAAAACACTCTGAACATGTGACGTATTCAGCTCCTGCGCTACAGCAGTGATACAAAATGGTAAACGGACCACGCAGACCTCCAGCAGAGGAGAAACGTGGAAAATCTCAGCAGACTATGAGGAAAGTTGACTGACGCCTAGGGCTGGGTGCCAGAACTCTGGACCTCTTTAGGACTGAGTGAAAATATTCGCTAGGTACCGAGATCAGAAAAGAAGTATTAAAATGTCCCAGTGTGCCACCGCGGGTCACATGACTGATCCCGAGTCTTGTTATGAGTGGCGGAGACTCGTATCCTGTCAACAACACTTGTCTGCAGTTTGCGGATGGAAATGGTAAAAAAAAAAAAGTCAAAAGTTTGGGTGCATTTAGCTAAAGTAAGCAGCAGCTAAGTGCAACACCAGCTAGAAGATTTGTGCTGTGAAAATCAGGAATAGCAGCAATAATGCACCTCATGCAGGGCATCATCTTTTAATGGTTTAATTTACATGTTATTTAATGAGCCATAAGACATAAGATTCCATAGTAAATATGAAATCAACCTTATGGATCTGTGGGTACTTTTTAACCAGAAGATTGGAACTTTTTATTGCAGGGATTATGCAACCACTTCGTATTAACTCAGATACAACAGAAGAGAGAGTCAAGTTTTAAAAGTTTAAAGATTTATTACTAAACAAATTAAAACTAAACTAACTTTAACGCTAAATGTATGGTGTAACTAAGGTGAAATGAGATGGAGAATGGTGTAGTATGGAATGTTGTTCAGAACCAGCAAATCCGAAGAAACCATTAGTTCTGGTGGGAGTGAAGGTGATGTCTTCACGCTAAGCTTTGGTTAGAAGATTCATAAACACATTTGGCGCCATTCTGTCGGTCTACGTACCCTTGGCGGAAGTCCCCGTCTAGATCAGGAGGTGTAGAGGTCCAGCTTGACCTTTGTGGAGCCGAAACCTGTAGAAACAGCCGCGGCAGCCGACCACCAGTCTTGAGATACTTCCGGGTCACGACAGTTTATCGGCATCTAACAAGACCCAAAACAGGGTCGTGGTGGCTCAGCTTTTATTCTTAAAGGAACCGTTGCAGCAGGTGGAACGGCAACAGGTTTTCCAGCTTGTCGTTGGTTCTTTTGGCTGAATAGGAAAGTTACGGATTGGCCACTCCGTCAACTTCTCTCTAACGCTTTGAACTGCCTTAAAGATGACGTGGACCTAGTTTTATACTTTGGATGTTTTGGTTTATGGTCGAATGAAAAGATGACAGATTTACCAAGTACCATCAAAACCACGCCTCCGTCAGATCTGGCAGATTCTGATTGGATCAGTAAAAGCAATGTGTCGTCTCTTAACGCTACATGAGATCAGTCTCTAGTAGAAACATTTAAAGTTATATTACTTATTATATTCTATAGGATTATAATAAAGTAATTAATATTTTGATTTCACAGATTGGTCACATCTTATTATTGACTAACACTTTGTTTGATTAGCTTTTTTAAAATAGAGTTCTTTGATTTATTTAAAGGAGAGAGTCCTTTCTTCATTCTTCTGTTGAGCTGGAAAGAAGCAGTTTAGAAGCAAATGCATGAGACCTTGAGGCCATATCTCATGCAGACTAGTACTGTGTCAGAGGCATCTGTGGAGAGAGGGTGAATAGCCTTCAATGGAATAGCACCTCCATCACGTTACAATATTGAGAGCTGAAACATGGAAAGTATTTGACTCCCAACAAACTAAACTCGAGTCCATCATCTTCCAAAACAGTGGAGGAGTATGAGGATGGAGGCTTATAAAAGCAGAAATAGGACATAAAACCAACTTAGCTGCTGTTAACCAGCATTTTAAATGCAGTTCAGCAGGGTTGTTATTACTGCTATTACTGACATGAAGTCAAGCAATACAAATATTTAAATTTTGTGCCTTTAAGGTTTTCACTGTAGCTTTTCTCTGTTTTGCTTAGAAAAAAATGAAATAAAGTTTGATCACAATAAATATAATAAAATTATATAAACAACAGAAAACCTTTAAGTAGTTTGTTATCCTCTCTTATAAAAATATTTATTTATAAATGTAAACAAAAGTATCGTTAAGGTACCGACATCAAAAACCAGTTATCGTTAAAGTAGTAGTATCAGAAGTATCTACTGGTACCCAGCTACCCTTTCTGTAAACGCTCAAACCACTCTGCTACTGTTCTCTTCTGAGGTATTTTGCAAAATATAATAAAACTTATTTTTATTTTTTCAGTAGGGCTGTGAAATAAGTATATATATATATATATATATATATATATATATATATATATACATTTTTTATTTTATTTACATAAGTGGTCTTGAAAAGGTGTTTAAAAGGCTTGAAGTTAACTTGATGAAACCAGTAGGAACCCTTTTGATTGCTGTTTACTGTTTTCAGAGGCAGGTGGCGCTGTTGAATCATCTGCAGGTCCAGCTGAAGAAGGAGCGAGCGGAGAATATGCTCCTGGAGGCTCGAGTCAGAGAGGAGATCTGCCAGGAGTTCACAGAGCTTTTCTCTAAGATGCAGAACGATTACAAGTGAGGTTCAGTTCCATGCTGAGTCACATGAGAAGGTTTTAACCATGGGGAGGGGGTTCCGTTTTCGTTCTAAAGATTAGTTCTTATTAGATGAAGTCCTGTTCTCTTCTAACTTCTTGCAGTTAAATGCCAATAAAACTGAGGTGCTTATGGGCACGAAATCTTCATTAGCGAAGGCATCAATGTTCTCAGTATTAATAGACAACACATCTGTTAATCAGATAAAAAGCCTTGGTGTAATTCTGGACAGCATGTTGCCTTTCCAATCTCACATCAGTTCTGACTTCCATCTGCAAAATATTAATTGCCTGTGTCCATTTCTGTCAAATCACTCTGTTGCCATTTTAGTCAACAGTTTGGTCTTTTCCCACCTGGACCTAGTGCAGCTCACTTCTCTTTGGTCTGCCCCAAAAGTTAATACACAAACTTCAAGTGGTTTAACATTTGGCTGCTCGTATGATCACCAGAACACCCTGCTTACCCTGCTTCATATATATATAAAGCTTTTATGTGACCCAGCAGCCTATTTACTCACAGCATTGTTCCAGAAGTACAGCAGTTTTTTTTTCATGCATAAACAAATCGTGACCTGGAGTCTCGAGGGATCGTGTGATCTTGCGAGTCCAGCCAAGAGACCAGCGAGGAGGCCGTGCTGCTGCCAAGACTTCCGGTCTGAAAAGGTCTGCTTTAGGTGGTTTTCCAGGAAAGCTACCCAGCCTAAAACAGCTCTGTACAACGTGGTTTGAATCAGTCCATCTGAGTGTAGTTTTGTTCCGATGCATGGGGTGCGCGATTTTTACTCGTGACAAAATAATGTGAAGTGATCAGTAAACAGTGCAAGGTAACCTGTATGCTCCACAGAACCGCAACTCAGCTGAAAAATGGTGGAATTTGCTCAGTTTTATGGCTTTTTGTCAGACTCTGAACCAGGAATTGAATGCAGGCAGTGAAACGGCAGGCAAAAAATTCCAGCGCAATCAGTGACTATCTAGCCGATCAGCGGCCAGAATCACTACGACTCAGCCTTGCCAGGTACTTCAAAGGAGCAGGGTCTAAAAATAAGGGAGAAAGTAGAGGGAGAATACCAAATCATGTCCTTGGAAACAGTGGTCGGGCCAAGCTGGTCTGAGTAGTGTTTCTGGAAAACCGGTACACAGAGCAAACAAACTTGACCCAGACGCTGCTCCATCGACACCTTTATCCTATACCTGTGATTACTGGCTTCAGAGGACAGTCACACACAGCAAACCGCTTTCGCAACCCTCAAAACCTCCGCTCGCTAAAACCAACTCCCCAAAAGACATCCACCTGTCTATGGGACTGTGGAACTGCCAATCAGCTGTAAACAAAGCTGACTTCATTACCGCATATGCAAACCACCTGTCACTCGATGCACTGGCTCTCACTGAGACCTGGATCAAACCATGTGACGATGCTACCCCATCTGCTCTCTCAGTTACCCACACTTCTCGTGCATCTGGGCCAAGGTGGTGGAACGGGCATGTTAATTTCCAACAAATGGATATACAGTCAGTTGCTACCCATCACTAAATACAACTCCTTTGAATACCATGCCATACAGGTAACTGTACCGAAAAATATTCTTTTTGGTTGTCATATATCGCCAGCCAGGTCAACTCAGAGATTTTCTTGATGAACTCGACACCCTGCTCTCCTCCATTCCTGAGCACGACTGTCCCACAATGGTCCTTGGAGACATGAATATTCACCTGGACAACCCCAGCTCATCAGGCTTCCTGTCACTTATGTCATCATTTGATCTAAAACTAGTACAAAGTCCTCCAGCTCACAAAGCTGGAAAAGCACTTGACCTCATTTTCACCAGAAACTGCCATAGACACGATCTCTGTCACACCGCTGCATCTTTCCGATCATTACTTCATCCGTTTCAGCACGACTCTACATGGAAGGTCCACTGCTTCCTCCCCAATGGTCTCATTCCGCCGCAACCTCTGCAATCTGGCACCCAACCACTTCTCTCTTGTTGCCTCCACTCTTCCATCTCTCAGCACATTCTCTGCTTATGAAGTGAATGATGCCACTGAGTTACTCAGCTCCACACTCTGCTCTTGTCTTAACAACTTGTGCCCTTTAGCCACTAGACCTGCTAGATCCTCTCAGCCGCACCCTTGGCTAAATGATACCCTCTGGTCTCTACGCACCAATCTCAGAGCTGCGGAACGGAAATGGCACCAAACAAAAGATCCTGGTGATCAACTGAAATTTCATGAATTACTGTCCTCATTCTCTGCCAGCATCACTGATGCAAAGCAGGCTTTCTACACTGACAAAACTCTCAGCTCTACCAACTCTCAGAAACTATTTGCAACATTCAAAACTCTGCTCAACCCTCCTTCTCCACCTCTTACCAACAATCTATCAGCTGACACCTTTGCCTCATTCTTCACTGACAAAGTGGCAGCTATAAGCAAACAGTTTACTCAACTGGCCACTCCTGAACATTCGCTTCGACAAACTCCTTCTTGCCCAACCATCTCAGGCCCTACTGCTTCATTTTCCTCTTTTTCCCGTCACTGAGAACTGTGTGTCCAAGCTTCTCACGTGCAGCCGCCCAACTACATGCCCACTGGACCCCATTCCGACTAAGCTGCTCCAAGCTATTGCTCCTAAAGTAGCCACAGCAGTCACACATGTGATCAACGCATCACTGGCATCCGGTACATTTCCCACCTCTCTCAAGCATGCTCAGGTTAAACCGCTGCAAAAAAAAACATCTCTTCCTCCAAATCATGTGGAGAACTACCGACCTATCTCTCTCCTCCCTTTTCTGTCCAAAATCATTGAAAGGGTGGCTTTCAAGCAGATCAAAGAATACCTCTCACAAAACTGTCTGCTTGACCCTTACCAATCTGGGTTCAAAAAGGGCCACTCCACTGAAACTACTCTGTTGGCAGTGACGGAATCCTTAAAAGAAGCTAGAGCGACTGCCAAATTCTCAGTGCTTATCTTCCTCAACTTATCGGCTGCATTTGACACTGTCAACCATGGCTTCCATTTGTCCACACTCTCTAGCATGGGCATCACAGAGAAAGCACACGCCTGGTTTGAATCATACCTCACAGGACAATCATTCAGTGTATCTTGGCTTGGACAATCCTCTACCGTACCATCTTGCCACAGGAGTCCCCCAGGGCTCTGTACTAGGACCTCTTCTCTTTGCCATATGCACCACCTCACTGGGTGAAATCATTCGATCACATGGCTTTTCCTACCACTGCTATGCAGACGACACCCAGCTCTATCTGCCATTTCCACCGGACGACCACACTGTCTCTGCACGAATATCAAACTGTCTCTCTGACATATCAAAATGGATGAAATCTCACCATCTCCAACTCAACCTCTCTAAAACTGAATTACTTGTCATCCCAGCAAAACCATCCATACAGCACAATATCTCAATCCAAAATGACTTCCCATCTCTGGCTCCTTCAAAGGCAGTTCGAAATCTGGGTGTTGTGATTGATGAACACCTGACCTTTAAAGATCATGTTGCCTCTGTTGCTCGTTCATGCCGCTTTGTGCTGAATAACATACGAAAGATCAGACCATACCTAACACAACATGCCACCCAGCTCCTGGTGCAATCTACTGTCATCTCCCGCCTTGACTACTGCAATGCTCTTCTAACTGGTCTTCCAGGCTGTACTGTGAGACCTCTTCAAATAGTCCAGAACGCAGCAGCGCGTCTGGTCTTCATTCAGCCAAAAAGAGCACACGTCACCCCTCTGTTCATTGAGCTCCTCTTGCTATCGCTAGCAGCAGGCATCAAATTCAAATTGCTAACACTAGCATGCAAAGTCAGAGATGGTACAGCTCCCATCTACCTGAATCCTCTTGCAAAGGCTTACGTCTCGGCCCGGCCGCTCCGGTCATCACAGGATCGTCGGCTAGCAGTGCCTACACCACCCTCAGGACAATCCAGACTCTTCTCATGCATCGTTCCGCAAATGTGGAATGACCTTCCAAGCACTACCAGAACAGTGGCTTCTTTTTCAATTTTCAAGAAAGTCCTGAAGACCCTGCTCTTCAGAGAGCATCTTCTAAACTAGCACCCTCCCTGCACCCGTCCCCCCCTCTACCGTCCACTCTTTTGTTCCCTCCTCTCCATGATTGATGCCAATTTGTTTTTGTTATTGTTGTTAGCCTCAAGGGCAACATGCCGATCATCACTTGTAAGTCGCTTTGGACAAAAGAGTCTGCTAAATACATAAACATAAACATAAAACCACCTTATGAAGTTCGCGAGTGAACACTTTCGTTGCCATTTCACACCGCTGATGCTTCCAGTGTGAAACAGGTCACACGTCAGTGACCCCGAGTACAAATCCAGTTTTGGACTTACGAGATTCTGACTTAGATGATATGCATAATTTTTGTATTCCAGCAATGATATTTTATTACAGTAATGATATATGTTTTTACAGTAATAAGAAGCCTAAATTTTTATTATTAAACATCCAAAAAAAGAGACTCTGAAGGACGTTTATGTCAGGGCCAGAAAAGACGTCGGTTCAACTCCCACTTTGGAACTGTTTTTCAACCATGACAGTTGGTTTGACGTTGTTTCAATGGTCGTTTAACGTCCGAATGTTTGCTGGGATACTATGTATAGTTTACCTTTGAATTAAACATATTTGTTGGCATTCACATTTATTAAATCCATCTTTTGCTGTAAAAACTGCCTTTAAAATTATGGAAACGTTACGTTTCTCCTCAGGTGTGTGTGTGTGTGTGTGTGTGTGTGTGTGTGTGTGTGTGTGTGTGTGTGTGTGTGTGTGTGTGTGTGTGTGTGTGTGTGTGTGTGTGTGAGAGAGAGAGCTTGTTTTTTGTTCATTTTCATCTCTTTAGTCTGTTTAGATACACAGAAATTATCACATTTATCAATCGCGGTGTTTAATTTTGAAAAATTTCTTATTCTATTAAATTTACTCGCCTGCCTCTTCTGTTTTGGTTTGACTTCCTGCCAGAATTGATGCGGCTCTCTCACGGAATCCACAATTAGCGCACACTCCGAAACAATCACTGCACAGCGCAAGCCTTTGTGGCGGTCCGCAGCCGATGTGACCGAGACCATAGGTTAACAAGGGCGCTGAATAGAAGCGCTCTTCACTCCACGCCACTTCGCGGCACATCGTTGCGCTTCTGCGTCTGATGCGATCTAGGGATAAGGCCATTCATAATCTTACCCCCTCTTATCTCTCACAGCTCCTACAAGTCACTAAACCCTCTTGCATGCTCAGATCCTCCTTTTCCATCAACCATCCATCACCAGCACTTTTGTCACAATTGGATACCGAGCATTTATCAGATTGGCATCCTCCCTATGGAACTCATTACCTGCTCACCTGACTACTCGTTACAATTTTCAGGCTAACCCCAAAACTCGTTTGTTTAAATAGCTTATTCACTGTAACTGTTATAGGTGTTTTATCCGATGTTTTATTCGGGTTAAAATTTTCTAGACAAGACAGCTTTATTTATGTAGCACATTTCCTACACACAGGCAACTCAATGGGCTTTACAGCATTAGACATTGAATGTTTAAAGTTTTTTTGACTTTTTTGATTTGGTTTTGTAACCAGATTGTACCTTGAGTTTTTACAAAGGCGTTACAAATAAAATGTATTATTATTATTATTATTATTATTATCACACCTGTGATGAGAATGTTTCTGCACCTTCTGTCTTTGTGTCAGTGAGCGTCTGTCGAGGGAACGAGATATTCTTGAGGAGCGAACCGAGCGTAGGCTGGAGATTTTCAAGAATCTCATTCGCAACATGTCTGCTGCTGCATCCAGTGGAAATGCAGAAACCATGGTGAGACAACCCCCCCCCCCCCCCACACACACACACACACACACAAACACACCACCACTTTCTCTCCCACCCCATGCTGGTTTGACTCAGACCTGACAAAATTTATACATTTTGCGTAGAAAGTATGCAATTTGGCATCTAATCGGTCTTTGTCAGACACGTGACTTGCATGTCAACCACACCCCCTTAGCGCCATTTTAGGTGTATGACTCGTGTTGCTAGGGGAAGCTGCAGCTGAAGCAGCACAAGAGTCAAAAGGATGGTTAAAAAGAACAAGGACGAACACGTCCCTTACAGGGATAAACTTCTGAAGGAGGCTGGAGATTGGTGTTTTCTTAAACTGTCTACAGTCGACATCGTGGAGCCCTACGACCTCGAAGGAAACAAACGGAGCTCAGACGTTTCATTACTGCTGAAAATATATCATCTGAATAAACGTAGCACTACTTCAGCATGTTCATAATCAAGTAAAGTAAAAACTAACCTTTGAAAAACATGACTCCACTAACAGGCGCTGCGCCAGGTTTTATTTCTGCATCATCCTTAAACAAGTTATTATTAATATAAGTTACAAGCAGGTACAGAAACATTACCAATATTAGATAGTTAGACATGTTTGTTTTCATTTTGACCGACAGTTTAAAAAACGGTCCTGATCGTTTTCTCCGTCATTTTCATTTCTCACATAATAATTAATAAAAATTCACAATTTAATTTTCATTAGTTTTTCATTAATATTTAGTCTAAAGATGCTGAGTAGCGTGTCCAGTATCGTATTAATGTTGCAATTAAACCGTTTCACTTAAACCTGCTGGTTCTGGTTCTGCTGGCCTGTGACCCACAGACAGAGCTGCTCTCACAGCTCCTCAAGGCGCTGATTACGAGCTGCTCTGATTATGGTGTCAGTCTGAGATTATGCTCAGATGTTCTGATGGGAATCTTTTCTTGATGTAATTTGTTACCTCTGTGATTTTCTCTGTGTGTAACGTAAATGTCTGCACACCTGTATGCCTCGGGGTAATTAAAGTCTGTCATAATGACCAACAGCCTTCAGATTTGTCCGTTAGTCAAAACGGAAAACCTCTGGTTAACGCGACTTCAGCCTACATTTAACTTCGTGTGAAGGTAGCGTGGCAGCCCTTCACACAACAGGAGTGTACCATTTTCTGCAGTTAAATAAGCTCGCAACACATTAAGTGAAAAGTGCTTCCATTGTTTATACACGTAGCTATCCCATCATGCAGCGCGCTGCTGCACCTGATACGCCACCGGACAAGGATTGATTACGCTGGTACGACTCACCCCTCTAAGCTGCGCAAAAAGCTGCAGACAAGTGAGTTCTGTAGCAAACATGCACGTCTGGTACTCGTGTCTGACAACATGACTCAGCAGCGTGGTGAAGAAGTTTTAGCCAATCATGGTAGGAAAAACTGAGAAAACCCATTCTGCCTAAGCTAAAGCACCCCCCCCCACCACCACCCCCACCCCCCTTGCTCCATCCTACTTCGTGCCCGCTGCCTCTCTCTCCGTCCTCCGGTTCCCACTCACTGCTTTTCTGGCATTAAAAAGGTAGACTTTCTCTCTGTGTGTCAGCAGACCGGACCAGCATTGGCGTAGCACCCGTGGGGGATTTGGACGTTTTAACGCCCACATTTTTTCTAATGAGGAGGTTAAACACCCACGCTTTACGGCAGTCCGCGCCCTCCATGTTCCTCGCTGTGTTTGCCCTCTCCCCCTCCCTCTCCTGCTGCTAGTCAAAACCCGCACGTTTTTGCACCAATGTTACGTCAGTATTCTGGTCAGTTCTGTTGTTGAAACCCTGGGCTGCATACTAATGAACTTTTCCATGTGTGAGACAGGTGCGTGTGTGCGCGTGCCGACTTTCATTATCCGTCATCGGTCTGACAGAGACTGATGCAACGCTACAGCACCCAATCTGACTCAGATGACATATCGGGTGCTGTAGCGTGCATCATGAGATAACTGTGTGTATAAATAATGGAAGCATTGGTCGCTTTGTGTGTTGTGAGCTTGCAGAAAATTGTACACTTGTGTTGTTTGAAGCGCTGCCATGCCAGATCACACAATTGCAAGAAGCAAAAACGTGATAATGACAAAAGATGTAGCACCTGTGCCTAAAATAATTAGATTTTATTTACCCTGTTAGTGGTTTTACTTTCCATAATAGTTGAGCAGGTGCAGCTTTTTGACCCGAGTCCCCATTTGGAGCATGCTTAAACGTTCAGAATACAAAGGCTCTGTCTCATTGGATTGTTGTCATTAAACTTTGTACTGAACAAAACTTTACAACAAACAATGTTGAAAGGATAAGAAAAGGATCTGATCAACTTTTAATTTTTTTTCCCATTTACAGTTAACGGCGCAGTGCGCCTCTGATGTTAATCGAGTTTAATTGTTCCGCTGTCTATACCTTTGTGAAATATCTTCACAAGAAAGCAAAAAAGTTAAATGTAGGCAGGGATCATGTTAATTAGATATTTTCTGTATTTGACCGTTTATTTTTGATGGAAAAGTCTCAAGGCTGTTGGTCATTCTGACAGACTGGAATTACCCTGAAGCGTTACGTTTCTCCTCAGGAGTGTGTGTGTGTGTGTGTGTGTGTGTGTGTGTGTGTGTGTGTGTGTGTGTGTGTGTGTGTGTGTGTGTGTGTGTGTGTGTGTGTGTGTGTGTGTGTGTGTGTGTGTGTGTGTGAGAAGCAGGCAGTCCTTTCCGTGACAGCGGGGGTGGGGGGGATGGTACATGCTCATGACCATCAGCTGATGGAGGGCTCTAGTTTTGTTGCGCTGTTCGTGTCAGCGGACATGGTAGGGTCGGGGAGGGGGTCGGTGCATGCCGCTTAGCCTGGCGGGCCACCAGGCTTATGAAGCACTGGGGGAAACCCTGGGTTTGTTCCCTATTTTAGTTTCAGTCAGAGAGGGCAGTTGCAACAAATCTTTGAACTCCCTGAGCATCTTTACTCTGCTCTCATTACAAATTCACTAAACTTAGACTCTTTAAACCTGGCCACTCCATTTGGTGCAAAATGTAAAAGAATACATAAAGCAATACAATAATGATATAAATGTAAAATCAACAATAATATGTACAAATACATACACACTAGCAGCATTTATATTGTAGCAGCACTAACTGAGTTCAGTGCGGGTCACTATTGTAAGCAGAATTTGACACACATGATCAATATTGATCAATAAATGTGTGGTTCGGGTTAGAGGCCGACCGGTATGCTTTTTGTTTTAAGGCCGATGCCAGTTGTTTAAGGATTTTGTTGCCGATGGCCGATATCTAAAGCCGATTATTAACGGTGACGAATTTACGTTTTAGTAGCTCATTGATTGTGACAACTGAACACTCACTGTGTGCAATATAAATTAAATAAGTCAATAAACATCTTAATATTTATTGAACTTCAAATACAAAACAAACTCAAAACATTAAAAAGCCGTTTTTTGGGGTCCTTTGGGCCCTTTCTTCAGTTTAGTAGTGGCGGCAGTTGGCCGCACAGGTGCCTGATTTTATTCATTTATGTTTCCGGCTTTAAAAATCATTTCAGCCAATGTCTGATATAGAAGAAACTGAATATATCGGCTGGCCTCTAGTTCGGGTTAACAGATGAATCTGGTTTTGTGTGACCTGTGCCGTCAGCCTGACGACCAGCTCGTATAAGCACACATACTATATACGGAAAGCAAGTGCAACTTTTGAGTTTTACTGTTTAATATTAAAATACATGATATTTTTGACTGTTAAGGAAAAGATGTTTCCAGCCAGTGAATGGGGTCATTGTAGCGTAGAAAGCTACTGAGCTACAAAAGTCTGCGAAAAAACGCCGCTTAAGTGGTACTCCAAAAACTTTGACAAGGTTGGCAGAACTGTTTGTCTCATATCTCTGACCTGTTCATGTTGCTTCCTGCTGCAGGTGAACCTCCTGGACTCTCGGGCGTCTGAACTAGCTGACTTAACCAAACCCACCAAGGTGGCTTGTGTGTGTTCGGTCTCAGTCCAAACTGTTCAACCAGCAGATGAGCTGGAGGGTGGGCATGATCAGCAACTGCAGGAGGCCCAAAGGCACACAGGTAAAACATCTATCTGGCCTTCAGTCATCACTTTTCTATGAACCACAAATATGAGCTTCATAGGCCTCCCTATGAGGAAGAGGATTTTTATAACGAGTTGATTCGCCCATCTCAAACTTAACTTCCTTTTCCTTTGCTGTTCTATTGGGTTGGTTAAGCTGATGAAGAGAAACAAGAACTTCTGCTTAAGCTCCAGGAGAAATCCTCAGAGGTTTGCTGGCTGCAGAAGCAGCTGGGAGATCTGCAGATGGAGTTTGACCCACGGGGTCACTCAGCTGAAGAGAGGAGACCATGTGACGGAGATCAGCGGCAGGTCAGAAACTCATGACAGGAGCATCATTTTATCATTCTGACCTCTAAGGTGGGATGGTGCTGTATGTTTTTGTTCTGACCTGAAGGGTGGCGGTTGAATTCTTTCAATGACTTTAATAATGTGGAAATTAGGAATTTAAAATTTTAAGAAGCTGTTAATTGCTGCACCAAATTTCTCAGTAGACTGCCTGTTTGCCTTTTCTTGTGATGGAAGTGCTGTTGTTTGCTACAGGAAGGCTACAATCCTACGTGTAGCTTTGGTATGTCAAGTACATTAATAGGCTGTTGATTTTAAATTTCAAAATTGTTTCATAATCCAGGGTTGAATAGTTTTACCTAGCCGATGATCGTCTGAGAGCCCACGGTCCCAAAACAGCTTCTGGTTCTTCCACAGTTTTCCTGTTTTATCCTTCAAATAGATTGTTTCAGACATATGAAGCTGTTTTTTTAAATGTTAAATACTGGCTAGAATAAATTGGGAAATGATGTGTTTGTTCTGTAGTTGGACATTTTTGAGTTTGCTGTTTTTCCTTTAGAATAATGGACTCTGATCCCACAGGAAACTCTGGCTGCACTTATCGAGGACACAAAAGAAAGAGAAGACTCCCATGATGCTTTAGAGTACCAGACTTTGGGGAAAGAGCAGGGTCTGGCCTCCTTAAAGGAGAAGAAAGCCAGGGAGGAGGCCTTTGTTGCAGCTGAAGAGCTGAGGTGGAGCAAAGAGGAAACACTAGCAATGCTTGAAAAAGAGAGAAGACACGAAGAAGAAGCCCTGGTAGTGATGGAACAGAAGAGACACAGCAGTGGGGAGGCCCTGTCTGTTCTCAAGCAGGAGAAGAAGGAGGTCAGTAGGCTGTCTGAAGAGAAAGACGAGAGGCAGCAAGAGGCTGACACACTCCGGCAGGAAATCAAAGATCTGACTGACAGGCTGGAGGCTGCAGAGAGTCTGGTGAGTTTCTAATGATTTTACCTTAAATCAAATCATTTTGAACAAGTACAGCAACATAAAACTCTCAGTGTTTGATGTTAGTGATGCATTAAACCAGAGTGTTTCAGAGTACTGGTACTTATGTGTGTGGAGAATTGATACATGTCATTACACTCCTAAAATTAACATGATTTATGTTCATTGGGAACATTAAACATTAATGACAATGACATTTATTTTCAAGATACAGCAAATCACACACACACACAAGCACACAAGCCATTTTTACAAAAAATGCTCATGAAGTTTTTGTTCACAAGCTGCTCCTAAAGGTCAGTCCTCCACAGTCCCTATCTGAGCTCCAGCTCTAATGGAGAGAAGCTTCATGAGCTTTGCAATGCTCCAGTTTGCCATCTCAGCTGATTTTGTTCAAAAAGCTAAACTTACTGCCTATGTTTACTTTCCTCATCGTTTTCATTAACGATGAGGAATCGATTTCGTTGACCTCTCCATTTCTGCAATTTAATTGGCAAACAAAAAACAGTTTCAATCGGACCTACGGTTCTCCCGGGACAATGCCAGAAATGGAGCAAGGGAGGGTCACCGCTCCTATCTTTCCCCATTATAATTTTTGAGATTTTTTCTGAAAATCTCACGCCGTACCTCAACTTCTACCTGTGATTTTAGAAAAACTGTAATAGATATCAAAAAGATTTTTTTAACCAGTAATAGCTGAAAGTCTTGTTTGGTGAAACTTGAATGAAGTCTCTAGAATAAAGTTAAACCATAAGAGTAAGAGTTCAAAAAGTGATAGGATTTAGCTGAAAATTGAGCAATCCCATTCATTTCAATGGGACCAAAAATCGCAGAAAAAGCTGAATATCTCAAAAGTATAAAATATTTTAATACCAAAAGTCATTGCCGGCATAAGCTGAACGAGCTGAACTTTTTGATACCAAAATTGTGTAAATAGTTGAAGAATTGTGGAAGTAGTTAAATGCTAAAAATGTACGGAAGCAGAATAATAAACCGACCAATAACTATACAGAGAAACAGGATCACTATATATACATAGGATATATATATATATATATATATATATATATATATATATATATATGAGATATAAGTTTCATTGCCAATTCGTTTGATCTTTCTCAGAATTTAACAAAGCTGAATAGCAGCAGCTTAACTTCTAGTTATGTAGATTATGAACGCTACACTGGGTTCCATGCTCGGCCGGCGTGGGGGTGGGAGGCTGCGGGGGGGCCTGTGGACTTGCCGCTGATATCTCCCGGGACTCTGCCAGCTGCTGGTTGTGGCCCCTCGGGGTAATCCTCTGCGCATCTCGAGGGGGGCTGGGGCTTTTCTGGTTACAGTCTCCCTGGGGTCCCTGCGCTGTGGGGCAGCTCCTGGATCTCTGGGACTTGGAGCTCCCTCCATCTCCTACACATCTTTGGGGGCAGATCTGTGGGCCCTCACACGGTCCATTGGATGCTCCTATACAGAAACCTTACATATACAAGTGGGTGTACGCACACAGGTGCTGACATGGTGCTCTCATAAGTATGGACTTGGGCGTTTTCAACACATGTCTTAAGGCTGTGGTTGGCACAAAATGCACTGTGATTTACTATCATGTGATTATTCAGTAAAACAATGCTGATTTTATATTTCCTCATTAGGTTGACACAGTGATAGCTTGCCCCTGTTGTATTGTTGTGTGTTGTTTTTCTTTTCTTTTCTTCTTTCTTTCTGCCGGTCTAGAAGCAGACTCTTGTTTATCATTGTTTATTTTTGTGGATCTCCCCCCCGCCTTTCTTTTGTCTCTTGCCTCTTTCACCTCTGTCTCCGTGTCTGGTCAGATTTAAAAAGCATCCGACAAACAACATTTTAAATATCAGGCGTGACATTAAAGCAGCAGCTTTTATGCTCCACCTGAGAGTAAATCTGAAAGGCTTGTCACCAGCATTCAGACATTAATTCTGTTTGCAGACAGCCAGAAAGGACACGGGAAAAAATAAATAAATAAACATGCTGCCGTTAAAGGGTTTGTTCAGCCCGATACTGGCACTGTATGTCATTGACTTGTTTTTTATGTGGCTTACATTCTTTTTATCATTATTCCTGAAACCTGAGTCATAAAAACTTAAACTGTGTGTTAGAGTGACCCAAAGCTGTCATCACTCTGGCATTGGTCTTTTAGTATCAGAGTACTTGTAAGAGTACAAGTACACACATGCGGAGTTGGCCTGATACCTGATGCTTGCATCTCTACTTGATATTGAGCATATGAAATAATCTGCATATTAACTAGTGTTAATCTGTCTAAATCATCACAGGCCTCATCTAAAACAGAAAGAGCTGAACAGACCTCCGTCCAACTACAAACTGTTCAGGCACTGCTGGAAGAAAGAACTCTAGAGGTCCAGGAGAAAACATCAAAGATCAGCGCTCTGACACAGGAAGTTCAACGGTTACAGCTAGAAGTGCAGCCCTCCAAGCTCAAGGATGGACTCAGAAAGCTCCTAACAGAAGAAAAGGAGGAAAATCAGATCAAACAAGCACAGATCAAGGAGCTGGAGCATCAGCTGGAGAAGATCAAACAGCAGCTGGAGCACAAACTGGTTTCAGACCAGCAGCTGAATCAGAATGAACAAGCTTCAAAACAGCAAATTGAAGAGCTGAGAAAGAAGCTTCAGAAGCAAGAAACGGTGTCGCAGAAGCAACTGGAGGAGCTCAGGGTCCAGCTGGGATCCCAGCAGCATGATTCTACCGCACAAGTAGAACAGCTGACAGAGAAACTTCTGCAGCAAACACAAGCCTCAGAAAAGCAGATCAAACAACTCAAAGAGCAGCTCCGAGAACAGGAGGTGTTCTTCAGACAGCAGCTGGAGGAGCTGGAACTGAAACTGGGTCAAAAACAAACAACCTCCAGCAACCTGTTAGATCAGGAACATTCTGTAGAGCAGCTCAGGGCTGAGTTAGAAGAAGCTCAACACAACAGCACCAGCATCTCCTCTGCCACCAAAGATCTAACGAGAATCAACTCTGACCTTCAGACCAGAGTAGCATCTCTGACAGAGAAGCTCACCAGCATGAATGAGTTGAAGCAGGTGATGGAAGAAAAGAACCAACAGCTGGAGGAAAAGCTAGCTGATCTGTTGACGGCCTCTGCACAGAAAGAGGCAAAGCTTCACAAAAAGCTGCAGGACATGGAGGAACAGGTCACGTCTCTGCAGAGGAGCCTACAGAAAGCACAGGAACAGCGTGAAGAGGAGAGCCAGGCGATGCAGGACGCCCGACGCAGGGAGGTGGAGAGACGCAGGGAGCTGCTGGCCGTGGCGCATGAAGCCATAGCTCAGAAAGATGCTGAGCTGGAGAAGAGAGCCATGGAGATCAGCAGGTAACAAGTTGATCCACCTTAGAACAGCTACTGGCTTCAGCTGGAGCTCAAATGTGATTTTCCTGTGAGTCAGAGCAAGCTTTCAAAGGTTCTAAATTTAAACATGTTGATATTCTTTAACATTAACCAGAAACGATCTGAAATCAGCAGCTGAACATTCAGCCGTTTCTGTTTTTTGGTCCATAGATGTACTATTAGTAGACAACAATAAGAAATCCTACTTTTTCCCAGTTCTTTACCTCAACATTAATAGCTTAACCATTTTTTAGGGCTGACCCAATTTTCATTTCCTTTCGACTTTAAAAGTTACGTACCAGTAAAAAAAAAATACTAGATTAAAAATGTTTTACAGGTTTTTTCACTCGTCATCCAACAAACAGGAAATATATTGCGTAAGCTACACTTCATTTAGGTCTTGCTAAGACCCCAACGCCGTTGCCTACCTGCAAACACACATTAGACGTGAATAATTACAGAAGTCTTTTACAGAGTTTTGATTATACTATTGAGTGTGTTATTGGAATTTTATACATGTAACTTTCACAAATATAATCTTGGTAATCTTACACCCTCAGTACATACAATACTTTGGGGACCCCCTTGGGGGGGTCATGAACCCCAGGCTGGGAGCCACTGATTTACATAACTCAGGAGCTGAACAAGGATCTGAAATCGCTGTTAGTCTTCAAAACCAGGATTGCTTTATTGTATGTAATTTCTGTTAAATCATCTAAAACTTCTGTGTCAACCTGCTGCTAATGAAGCTGATGTATTTGTCACACCTTCCCAGGCTGAAGGAGAACTCTAAGCAGAGCGCAGAGACGATAAATAGCCTCAGCCTGGAGCTTCAGAGGAAAGAAGACGACTCTTCAGACTTCCGAGAGAAACTAGCCGACTACAAGAAGCAGGTTCAGCAGGTTCAGAAGGAGGTACACACCTGGTCATAATGTGGATCTTTGTCAGAAACTTTAATCTGTAGTAAGTCAGTAACATTTATTTTAGTTGGACTGGAATGATATTTTAGTGAATCTTTGATTGTAAAATCATCAAAGCAAACAAGCTTTCTGTTAGCGTGACGAAGCTCTTGGCTGTGGCTTTAAGGTTAGGCTCGACTGTGGTTTCTTCAGAGCTTTTGGATGTTGTTTTTTTCTTTGAAGATATCAGCCATGAGGGAAGAGGAGAAGATTTTGAGGCAGAAGCTGTCTGATATGGATAAATCCAAGAAGCAGCTTCAGGTGGACCTGGCCAACCGAGACAGAACCATCCTGCAGCTCAGAGCGGTAACATCAGCTTTGATCTGATGCTGTTAGACTTTATCATCATGTGCTATTTTAATTGCTTTTTATTCATTGTGTTTTTATTTATTTTTTTCATTTCAGGAAAAATCGAACTCAAAATCTGACCACAATCTGGAGCTCTACCAGAAGGCCTGTCAAGGTGGAACGTTAGCTTTTGTAGTCAGAAATATGGTTGCAAGTAGGGATGCAATGATGCCACTTTTTTCCAAACCGATACGATACTGGTACTTGGATCTGAGTACTCGCCGATAGTGATTACAGATACTTCTACCACACAAAAAATGCAATGACTTGGACTACAGGTTTTATTTTCTTCTCTGTTTTCAATAGGAAAAGACTGTGAGGTAGATAAAAAGTAAAATATGTTCATATAAATGATCACAAAACTAAAATATTAGGTGAACAGAAATGACAAGTTACAGTGAAGTCACTTTCAAGCAACTGCATTGGTATCCGTTACTGGTATCTGTTAACTTTTACCAATCCCGATACTGGTATCAGTATCTGTATCGGCACAGATACCAGTATCGGTATCGGTGCATCCCTAGTTGCAAGGGTTAACCACAGTGTGAAACGCTGCGGTTAACCCACCGTGAAGACGTCTCCAACACCGCAAAAAATAAATAAAATTAGCAGACCAAAGTGAAAGTGAAAGAACGCATGCAGCACTACCAGCATCAACAACCACCGGAACTGTTCCGTTTCCACCTAGGAAGTGCATAAACTCCTGTGAGGGGATAGTTTAGACTCCCAAAGCTGCTAAAAGAGAAATTCAGAATGATGTGTCATCCATCTACAGAGCTGGCAGAAAAC
Source organism: Nothobranchius furzeri (assembly GCF_043380555.1). Classification (NCBI taxonomy): domain Eukaryota; kingdom Metazoa; phylum Chordata; class Actinopteri; order Cyprinodontiformes; family Nothobranchiidae; genus Nothobranchius; species Nothobranchius furzeri. The sequence continues at coordinate 46,946,143 of NC_091752.1, forward strand.
AAAGTTGCAACATTCCCGGTTTATCGTCTGATATTATCACACAGACAAATTAACCAACTCAGATTACGTTAGTGATTTAATGGATTTAACAGAAAATTTTGAATGATCCAGTGAACGACGGTTAATAGCGTTGTTCTACGTTTCCCCCTGTATCTGTGTAACAAGCCAGTGCGACAAGCCATTTTAATATTTAATCAACAACACCTCTCTCTTAATTCCTGTTCTACATAGCAATAATATAATTTATCCATGTCCAAATAATATTCTTACTGATGAAATTTGAAAATATATGAACAAGTAGAAATTACATTTAAGTAATAAATAATATTCAAAACAACTGCACTAGTAGGAATTTAGCATCAATTTTTTTTTTGTTCTTACAGTTTTACAAGATTAAAAATAGTTTTTTTCCCTGACATGTTTCAGCTAGTATCTCTAGCCGTCATCGGAGATCGCCGGTGTTGGTGGCGTCGCTTCCTTTTATCCGCGGGTAGCAGAGGACGATGTCGCCCTTTTTTTTACTGCTTTTAATCAATTAGAGGGCAATAAAATAATGTTGTGAATAATGAGTGTATTCAGTATTCAGAACACTCAGATACCCTGGATAAGAAGTTCTCTTTTATCTCAGAAGCAAATAAAATAAACACAAAAAGCCAGTAATTTTTTTGTTACTTGTAAACTCCCAAAATCTTTAAATGTAATTTCATACCATGAACCGGTCTTAACTTTTAAGCCTGTGATGTTGCCTGTGCATGGTGGTTGTAGATCTGGAGGCTAAAGAGCGTGTGATGGAGGAAATGCGTCTAACTCTGATGGAGCAGGAGGACACGCAGGAGCAGATGGAACAGGCCCTGGAGCAGAAACTGGGTCTCATCCAGGAGCTCTCCACTGGTGAGGACTTTCATCTAATGAATCAGGAAGGAACACAGTCTAAAGTAGGGATGTTCCAATCACGTTTTTTGCTCCCGATCCTTTTCTGAGTCATTTGATTTTTAGTATCTGCCGGTACCGAGTCCCAAATTGATACTTTTCAGGAAAGCGTTAAAATACGAAGAATAAAGGAAATATTCTTCTGGAAAGCTTTAAAATAAGAAGAAAGCACATCCAAGTTATTCTTTATTTGTTTATTTTTATTTGAAACGTTTATATGAACATAAGAAAACAAATTTTAAAAACCATATAAAAATAAACACTAAGAAAGAAAAAGCCCATGTCCAAAGGGAGTGGGCAGAAGCCAGATACAGAAGGGACACAGCAGACTGCAATTCTTGAGGACGCTTAGGTCCTTCAATGTCTGTAGCAAGATGCTGCACATCTTCTACAAGTCTGTTGTTGAGAGTGTAATCTCCTCAGCTATCGTCTGTTGGGGTAGCAGCATCAGAAGCAGGGACCTGAAAAGGCTCAACAGCCTAATAACAAAGGCTGGTTCTGTTCTGGGGACGACTGTGGAACCACTGGAGGAGATAATGCAAAGAAGGATTCTCCAGAGAATCAAGAAAATTATGGACAACCCGGAGCATTCTCTTCACAAGACTGTCCGACAACGGAAGAGTGTCTTCAGTCAGAGGCTTCTTCAGTTTCGCTGCAGTACTGACCGCTACTGGAGATCCCTCCTGCCAACAGCCATTGTAATATACAATAACTCTTTGATGACTTGATTATTATTATTATTCTGAGTTACTACAGCAATCAATTTCCCTCTGAGATTAATAAAGTGTTTTTGAATTTAATTGAATATAATTGAATACCTGTGGACGGGGGAGTCCTGTGACTAAGTCTAAGGCGATATGGGACCATGGTCTCTTGGCAGTCGGCAGAGGGTGAAGCAATCTTGAGAGTGGTCTATTGTTGGTCCTGTTGCGAGCACACGACACACACAAACTGACCCATATTCCTTGATGTCCTTGTGTAAGGACGGTCACCAGTATTTGCTTTTGAGCAGGGCTAAAGTGCCACTGGTCCTGGCGTGACAGGTGAATCTCGAGGCATGGATCCAGTGATGAGTTTCGAACGCACTGTGGGGGGCACATAGGTTCGATTTGATGGTCCGGTGCCAGGGTCTGGTTCGTTTTTCAGGGCTTGTCAAATGCTACTCTCTGAAGAAATTTTATTACTAACAATTTTAAACTTAAAGATTTGAAACGACAATTATAAATGACAATTCATGAAAGACAATTTAATGACAATTTTTAACAACTTTGACATTAAACTTGTTTTAAAAAGCAAACCTGTGGCTGGATGGAAGCTAAATTGGGAATACGAGTTTGGATGCGTGAATGGAATTATCAGAAGATTTCTTTCAGAGAGAGAAAAAGCATTCTGGATGGAAATGATGTTTTGCAGCTAACTGTTGTTTACTTAGAGAGAACAGCATCAAACGTCATCTGTCGATTAGTGTCTACCTCACCCAGTTTCCGGAGACCCCCTTTAGGATCCGAGATGTCAAGTGGAGATGATTTCCTCCAGGCACGAGGATGGTAGAAGGACCTCTATGTGACCAAATCAGTCCTGGGTTGTCTCCGTGGGTCACACGACTGATGAACTATCGGCGTCTCAAAGTCCGTAACTCTGAAGGAGTTTTTCGTCTTAACTCAAAAATCAATAACTCTGTCAGGAGTTTTTATGTACGCTGGTTAAGGTTTCGTTTATTCTTAGCTATTCTTATCGGCGTGACAGAACAGCAGGTGGGGGTTTAGGGACGGCCGTTCCCTTCCTCCGTGATGTTGGTTCAAGAACTGAACGTGAAGCTGTGATGGTTAGTTTACAAAAGCTCTCAGGACACTCCCACTCTCTCAGCAAGAAAGCTTGGTCATGCGTCAAAAACATGTGATGCAGTTATCGTTTATCTGGACTCTGTGTTAGATGGATAAGGTGAAACTGACCTTCTTTGCTGAACACCTTTTACTGTCATCAACCATAATCATCTTAATCATTATTATACCCAAAGCAGAAATTCATTTCATGTATTTAAAATACCTTTATATTGAACCAAGTGATCATTTATGATGATTTTCATAAAAGTAATAAAATCAAATATATTTTATTAATATTATCATTTAATTATTATCATCCTGAACTTGAAGTGTCCTCCTCCTGGGATGGAACAGCAGCAGATAGGTGATATGTTCTTCCAGACATCATGGCTCCTTGGTTAATCTGTGGATGTAAAAGTACTGTTTGCCCCAGCTTGACCCAGCTGGGTAGATGTGACCTTTGCCACAAATTAGAGAACCTTGATGATGCTACACACCAGAATGTATTTTGGAAAAGGATGCTTCTTATGCCTCTAAAATTATTCCGTTGAAACACGGGCCTGATTCCCCAACAAGATATTATTTAGCATAAATGCTGGACCTTTGGATGAATTTAAGTTTCAATTCCGTGCCTATTGTTAGTTTTTTTCTAAGTTTGGATTAACCAGAAGTCAGAAAGTTTGAGGCGTTAACAAAGAGTCCTCAGACATTCCCTTTTCTCAGACACTTAAAGCCTTGTTTCAATTAATATGTGAAGCAAATATTATATTACAATAATTTGTTAATATACTGATATTAAAATGTGACATAACTTATAAGTAATCATTAAATCATCAAGTAAGCTTATTTAATGTATTTAGGATCTGAAATAAGGCATTTCAAGAATAAACAATTATGTTGATTCATTCATTACTGTCAAGACATTATTAAATAACTTTAGATAAAACACAATATACTTGTAATTAACCTGTAAAGTGATTAAATCATTTTATGAGACAAAATAAGATTTTTTATTAAAGCTGGAAAGGATCACGTGTTCTCTTGGAGCCATGTGTGTCTTGGGCGGAAAGGAAGCTTGTTATGACGATGTCTCCAGATGGCAAGGCTAGAGGGACGGAAACATAATGTGTTATGGTATGAAAAGCACACTGCAGTCCGGTCAGATGAATAAGAGTAAGAATACCTTTATTAGTCCCTCAGTGGAGAAATTGCAGTATTGCAACAGCACAAGTACAGTTAAGTAAAATAGAAGTAGTACACCAAAAATACCACGCAAAAAAGATTTAAATTACTTACTTATAATTGAAAAAGTGTTGAATTGTGAGTTTGATAGTTGTTGCACATAACGGTTGTTGTTGTAAATATTGCATGTGTATTGAATGGTGATGACAGTTGTGACATTGTTACAGATACATGAGTTGTTAAAGATGGACAGTTCAATGTCTAGTGACCTCTGACATTAAGGCCTTTCCTACAGGACACTCCTGATCCTGATCCTTTTAAAATCACATGATCGGTCCCACGGATCGGAGCATCCTTAGTTTATTATAACACTGAGAAACATTCAGAGTTACATTCTACACAAATTTAAATTACAACTGCAAATTGGAAATGTTGTGTTTGCATGTTTACCCTTTTCAGAGTTGGAGAACCATCGAAATAACTCACATCAACACATCCAAAAACTTCCAGAAGACCTCAAAGTGGCTAAAGAGGAAACTTCACAAGCTGAAGAAAACTTGAAGGTAAAGAGTGATGGAACTTCAGGTGGTCCAGGTTCAAATATATAACTGCTGAGTCCTAAAGGACACATTAACCTGTAGAAGTGGGTAAATTGAGTGCTTTAAGAGTTCAATATATTACCTCTACTTATGACCAAAAAGCTGTGATACTCTGTATAAATATAGAATATCAACCTGCTTGGTCTTTGTATGTTTAATCAGAAGATTCTAGGATTTTTTGTTTATTCAGGGATTGTAAACACTTCGTTCTGATTCAAGGAAGAGTCAGTTTTGTAAAAGTAAGAATTTATTTTCCAAACAATTAAAACATGACAAGTTAACTAATATTTACTGTGATGGATAAATCTAGATGGAGGGGATGTGGTATATGGTGCTTATGTGTGAATGTGATGTTATCAGAACTTTCATATCTAGGAAAGCTGAGTTCTGGGTGTAAAGGAAAATAATTTGATTTGCGCTAAGCAATGAAGTTGATTATTATCAAAAAGCATCAGACGCAATCACACTGTTCTACCTCACCCTTCTCGGAGACCCTCCTTGCGGATCCAGAGGTCATCGAGGTCAGGTGACTTCTGGGCACCCAGGTCCAGTAGATTGACCACAGCGCCGACTTCTCCAGTCCAGAGGTGTCGCCAGGCACGCAGGTTGGATGGAAGCGTTTGCGTCTAGACCCTTAAAGGGGCATTATGGAAGTTTGACAGCCAAAACGTGTAGAAATAATAAATTTCTTCTTCATACATTCTCTTGCAATGCCCTGGTCCTGTAGAATGAGCCCTGGTATTTTTACTGTGATTGCCTGTTTTTCTGTAAAATCACAGAAAAAGAGAGCTGCTCGGGTCGAGCAGGCTGCTTCATGCGCGTTCACGCTCAGGCATAGCCCATAGCATTTGCTATCCGTAGCTTTAGCTGTTCCTAACGCCTAGTGTCAAGGCTAGCTACATTTCTGAGGACCTTGGCTACTTTCTTCTAGATATTTCCTGCAAATTAGCAACAAAATTGCCATTTTCGCTTCGAACCGTTCTTTGAACGTTGTTTCAGTTGTCATCAAGGATATAAATGTTACAGATGCAAAGGACGTCAATGGCTCACCTAGTAAAACGTCGGACTCCCGTGCAGAGGTCCTGGGTTTGATTCTGACTGTGAACATAGTTTATTTAGTTTCTGTTTTACATTGTTTTGTTTTTTTTTTTTGTTTTTTTTACGGTAAGATGCCCAAATTTTTATTTGAGACTCGCCGAACAGCATTGAATTCACAGATAAAAACGATGTGGGTTCAACTTTCATTTTGGAACAATTTTTCAAGCAGGGGAAGGGAATGATCTGAGCATGCAGGAGGACTGACCCATCATAAACCTTTGTCGGCTGTGCTGAAGAGAAAGGTACAGAACCAAATTATTTAATTAATTAGCTGCGCGTTCTCCTGTCCTCTGTCCTCCGGGCCACACACACACACACACGGGGCTGACTGTCTCAGCTGTTATTTTCGTTAAGGAGTGTGCACGTACAGCATGCGCGCCTCGTGCATGAGCCTACTATTGAAGCTACCATTACGCTTTTGGCCTGAGGGGGCAATCACGAGCATAAAAATTCAAAACTCTGTAAAGTCCCTTTAAGGAGTTGGAACAAAATCAGCTTTGCTCCGCAGGAACCGTTTGCTGTCAGCTTTGCAGCAACCTTGACGGCGTGTCAAAGGCTGCTTCTTAGTTAAAGAGACTTCATTACGGACGGCCGTTTCCATAGCTTCCTCTAGAACTCTGTAGAACTGGAACACTGACTCACCGTGAAGTGAGTACTGTTTTTATATTCTCATATTAATTTCTTAACAAATCACAGTTTGCCATGTTAAGGGCTATTACCAAGAATCTCAGAAACACACCTTCTTTCAGAAACAGAGGTTCTGATTTGTGGGTAAGAAAATATATATGTGTCACGCGTTTGACCTAACTTTACTTTGTCCTTGTGTGAGTGTGGATGGTGATGGCCTTGCCATATCAAACATTACTGATCCCTATATAAATCAATGTAATACTTCATTTCACAGATTAGTCAAAACATTTCATTTAGTGTTCATATAACATTTGTTCATCAACCAAATTATTCTTTAATGATTAATTACCCTATAAGTTTTAAATGTTCACATCAAGTTCCTATGCTCTGGTTCGCTGGAGCGCTGGCAATAAAGCTTTTTCTGATTCTGATATTTAAGAGTTCATTCTTTGATTAAGCAACCCTTACGAGCTGAGAGTATTCACTTTATTCAGAGGCATGAAGAGTCCTGTAGAACGATAAGGGAAGCTTGAGTTCTTGAGGAGGGAACCTGATTGTTGACAATATGTTATCATGTGTTCAGAGCTGTAGAGAGGCTCTGAACTCCAGCTGATTGGATGCAGGATCCGGCAGATTAAAGGAAACACATGCAGACTCGTGTCTCAATGTCGACCAGATATTGAAGGGTCAAACCATACTTAAAACTGACCATTACTGGACATTACAGCAGGTTAAACCTGTCAAATGTTTGATTCGTGAATGTTTTATCTTATATTGCATTTCAGGGCTGCACAATACATTGCAAATGTATAACTATTGTGATATCTGCATGTGCAGTAGACATCAAAAAACAGAAAAAAACACAATGAATGGTCAGCTCAAATGTTGGCTACACATAAGGCATTTTGTCAATCAAACAGAAGCATTAAGTTTTTGACAAATCAAATAGAGCCGTTCACTCATTTCGCCATTGTGGTGGGTTCTTATAGGTTAGATACTCGCCCCTTAGGTGGACAGATCTTAATTTGGGTGGCTAGCAAACACCTGAGTTAGCTTGGAGAGCGTCCTAATGATTGTGGGTAAGATATGTGCAGAAAATGTTAGCGAACTTATGTTTGAAACAGCATGTCTCTTATTTGGGGATATTGTGGTTACAAGAGAGTCGTTCAACAAACACAAGTACTTTGCAAGACATGCTGAACACTTGTGACAACTATGAGGGAAACACAACAAATCTGTTCGCTCATGTCCCTGTAAGAAGCTGTACCACCTTGAGTCACATAAAAATGTGACTCAACGTAATACATGTGACATCCCCTTCTAGTGGACAACTTTTGTTTTGGCGCATACCTGTAGCTATCTTCCATTTATCGTTATCGAGGCGAAATCCTCAATATATTGTGATATTGATTTTAGGCCATATTGCCCAGCTCTACAATGAATACAATGAACTGAGAGCCAACAAACTGAACAGCTGGGTCAGGGTGCACAGTGCAGTCGATAAGTGTATTAATGGCCATGGGAGTAAAACTATCCGTTTAGCTCTATAAATGTTCTAAAGTATTGTCCTATTCTTATACATAGCTCCATTAGATTAAAATTATTTTTTCCAAAAATATTGAAACAGATCATGCATATTGTGTGATGTAAACTTGCATGATTTTCTTTTGTTACAGTGTTAATACTAATGAGAGGATGGAGTGGTGTGTTTAAAGTATGAAGAGATTAAATACAAACATTGTAAATTTAAGTGTTCATTTATCACACGCCATATTGTCATCACATTATTAATCACTGTTATCACGCATCTCAAGTTTTCCTGATGTCGTGCAGCCCTATTTAATACTCATATTTGCATCGCATTGTGTCTGCAGGTGTTTATAGAGAAACACCAGGCTGAACGGAAAAAGTGGCTGGAGGAGAAACTGTTCCTGATCAGCCAAGCTAAAGAGGCAGAAGACAAGAGGAATCAAGAGATGAGGAAGTTTGCAGAAGACCGCGAGCGCTATACTCATCAGCATAGCCACCTGGTAAGAAGATAACATGTCAGATTATGTCTCACTATGCATTCAGGTCCATGTCCACTCTTGTCACTTCTGGTGATCCCCAAGTTTCTTTATCTGAGCCTCCTCTGTCTATAATTCATGTCCTTCCACCATTTTGGTATACATTTTCATTTTTACATGGGTGACACCCAACTCTATGTAGCACCTGTGCTATTAAACAGAGGGCAATAAACTACTGGACCAGATCTAGGTTCTGAAGGAGTGGTGAGTAAGTAAAATGACGGTCAGAGATTGTGGCTTTCAAATGGAAAAGCTGGCAATTTAAACACAACAGATAAATAAAGACAAACCATAAAGAAATAAATGCCACTTCTGTTATCGGAAGTATGCTTTAGAATTATCCCTTTGTAATTTTTACTTTTACCCTTTGGGTTAAAGATCTATTAAAGGTCGAATTCTTAATTCCTAGTCTAAACTTCACGTTTTACATTATGACCAGTCATCTAATTTTGAGAGTCTGGAATTTAAACTTACTTTGAATCGCATACATTTATGTTTGAGTTTGAATTAAGTTTGTACAATTAATTTCTTTCAGTTTATACAATTCACTGCATTTAATTTCAAGGACTTTTTGTCACTTTAAAATCACACAGGTACCTTTTTAAAGTACTAAACAAAACCAATAATGTTCACATGGACAATTACACAGCAATATAAATACAAAGCGTCAGAGGTTTTGTGCTTAAGGTTAGCGACGTCTCAATTGTCCATTAGCAATATGAACGACTTGGGATGTGGTCCTTAGGTCAACAAATCCCTCTCCAACCTAGGAACTGTATGGAGTCAAGTTGGTGTAAGCAAGACCCCGAGTGTGCCTCTATGAAGCTCCACTGATCCTGAATGTTCTATTAAGTTGTACTGGCTTGTCTCGATCCTCATTTCAGGCCCAAGTCAGATTCAGAATCCAGATATGAAAACTTGAGTGGTTTCCGGGATGGATAACAAAAAAAAACCTTGACCAGGCCAACAAAAATCTAATTTAACTTAAAAAACTAACATTTAGCATTTAAATATTTACACTTACTGTTAAACACATGAACCCTTTAATAAGACTGCAGAGGCTATGTAACTAGCAGTGAACAGAGGATAGTAACTGTTAACAACCGTTAACCACGTGCAGTTACACAAAAAATTATACCTCATTTAAGCATAAAATAAATCACCGAAGCTAAAACAATCTACACAATGAATATTACAGTAGAAAATAACAGTATATTATAGGGCTTTTTACCGTTATCTGTTGTGTACTGGTAGTTTACCGTCTGGGGCAGAGGTTAATTGCCATGTTGTTGTTACTGTAGCAAAACAATGCTGTACAGAAGGTACGCCTGTGTTAGTTCTGTAGCAACGTTATGTAAAATGAGTATTTACCACTACAAACAACTCACCAAAACTTCTTCTCAAAGCTAATAAACTCCCAAGTGTACTGAAACTGCCCAGGTTACAAGTTTTTTTTATATCGTTTAAGGCAGGGGTGTCAAACTCGCACTGGGCCAAAAATGAAGAACTGGGACAACGACGCGGGCCAAATTCAGTTTATTTATTAAGTGACTGCAAATGTGCACATTTTATTTTATCTACAGATAAGTACTGTTGACGAACCTTTTCATTAGGAAACAAACTTATCTTTGCACTAACACTGAATATGGAATAACCAAATTACACATGAGCAAGTCAATTTTAAATAAAACCTGTCAGTGGTATTTTTACTTACCCCCAAATTCCACTACCTCCGCTCCGCTCCGACACGGACGACGGAGCAAAATCGGTCCCGTTGTAATCAATCAGAGCAATTCCACTACTGCGGTCGTGCTCCGGCAGTGCGGCGCCGTGCGCCGCCCTCTGTTCCGGCGTCCGGCAAAAATAGAATCTATCCTATTTTCGCCGGACGCCGGAGCACCTCCGCAGTAAATGGACAGAAATCACAACGGCCCAACAGGAAAAGGAGCAAGCACAACTTCCGATTTTCACAATAAATCGATAAACAAAAGGCGTTTTTTGTTTCATATGCACAGGTTTAACAACTTTTAACAACTATCAATGGCGGCTGAACTTTAAATGCACAAAAGTAAGCCATAAATACAGTTTCTACTATCAAAGTAGTCACACTTTGTTGATCCAAACACTGCTGATCTCTCAACACAAATGATGGCAGATTAAACAGTTCATTTCGATGCTTCTCCCACACAACGGGTGTTTGGATCTAACTTCCGCGTTTATTGCTCGGACTGTATCGCAAGATCTCGGAAATCCCGCGCATGCTTGTTTGCCCACCTCAGGTCTCCGCACCGGAGCGGAGCCGTTGTAGAGCGGGTACCAGTAAAAATTGAGTTCGGAAGCGAGTGGCTGCGGAAGGCGGGGGCGGACCGGAGCGGAGCGGAGGTAGTGGAATTTGGGGGTCATGTTTCAATTTTTTTATTTATTTATTTTTTATTCCTTAAAATGTGTATAAATTCAGCAATTTATTTTTAATCTTTTGAATCTTCTAAGTAATTCTATTTTAAGCTTGACTCTCCTTTTTGCTCTTGTAATAAATGTAATTGCTGATGTGACACCAAGTGTTCCCCACTGAGGCATAATATAGAGATTTTCTATTCTATTTGTCTCTCTGCAATCTTTCCAGTTTTAAAATAGGTTAAATCTTTTTCACAGGCCAACAACTAAAATCCAGAAATAATAATTATCTTCACTGAAAATGTCTCAGCTATTAACATTCATGCTTTGGAGCAGAAAAAGTGCATAAAACCAAAATTATCCAAGCTCAGTTTGCTTCACTCTGATTTACTCTGATGCTCACCTGTTCCAGCCAAACACCTGCATCTGTGGGGTTGGGCTCTGAGCTGAGGAGGGAGTTTATCAGTGAGACTCCTGTGTTGTTGGTTCATCTTCATCGCAGACAACAGTTACTTTTATACAGGGTGGGCCATTTATATGGATACACCTTAATAAAAGGGGAATGGTTGGTGATATTAACGCCCTGTTTGTGGCACATTAGTATACGTGAAGGGGCAAACTTTTCAAGATAGGTGGTGACCATGGTGGCCATTTTGAAGTCTGCCATCTTGGATCTAACTTTTGTTTTTTCAACAGAAAGAGGGTCATGTGACACATCAAGCTTATTGGGAATTTCACAAGAAAAACAATGGTGTGCTTGGTTTGAATGTAACTTTATTCTTTCATGAGTTATTTACAAGTTTCTCTTTGTTCACAGCCAATGACGTGTCGAAGAGGTTAACACTTGAGGAGCGGATGGAAATTGTGTTGATATCTGGTGAATTCAGTAACTGGGTCGTTGCAGCAGACTTCAATGCAAGGCACCATACGAGACCACCCATCTCCCATGCTACAGTTAGCAAACTGCTTGCTAAGTTTTGTGAAACTAGTTCAGTGTTGGATTTGCCAAAATGTGGACACATGAAAACTGTCACTAATGAAGAAACATCAGTGGCTGTCCTAGCTTCATTCAGCAAGAGCCCACGGTGTAGCACTCAACGCATGTCACTGGAGAGTGGCATTAGTCGAACATCCCTTCAGCGGATATTAGCTACTCACAAATGGCACCCTTACAAACTCCAACTACTGCAGCATCTCAATGAGGATGACCCAGATCGGCACACAGAATTTGCAGAATGGGCAAAACAAAAATTGGAACAGGATCCTCAGTTCACGCAGAAGATTTTGTTCAGTGATGAGGCAAACTTTTATGTGAACGGTGAAGTTAACAAAACCACCACTATTGGTCTGACACTAACCCACATTAGATAAATCCCTCTAAGACTGTTGGAACAAAACAAGTGATGGTATGGTGTGGTATATGGGGTCCAAAGATAGTGGGGCCATTCTTCATCAATGGAAACCTCAAGGCCGCTGGATGTTTGAAATTGCTATAAGACCATGTGTTTCCTTCTTTTTGCACTGAAGCTGGCACGTTCCCTGAGTTTTTCCAGCAAGATGGTGCACCACCACATTATGGGTGTCAGGTCCGAGCATTCCTTGATGAACCGTTTTCTGGAAAGTGGACTGGTCGTCATGGGCCAGTTAAATGGCCCCCAAGGTCTCCCGATCTGTTGCGTTGCATACAGAACGTTGCGTGCTAGGATGATGTCGATGCTAAAACTACCAAAACAATGCGGACACTCACCTCTTACATCAGGAAGAATCTGTGCCTTTCGAGTGTCATCCGTTCTTTCATAATCTGTTGTCGAGTTGCGATCGGCAGTAGCTTTTCCGGTTCGCGTGTCACTTTTTTTTATAGCAGCGGCCCAAAACGATCTCCTAACACATGGATTTTCTGCTTCCTGATCACGTGATGCGTTACGTACACGGATGAAGATCGGCTTTAGAGCTGGGATGTTTGTTCTCATGGTGCGGGGGCTCGTTCCGACGCCCAAACAGTAAAAAAAATAATAAAAATACAAAGGACAACTTTAGTCATCATTTGCAGTGAATGAGTTAAGGTGTATCCATATAAATGGCCCACCCTGTAGATACATACTGTTGAACATGAAGAGCATTAGAGCTGCTTGACCACGCAGTTGGGTCAGTGTGTTGGGGAAGAAAGATAAAAACTACAGCAGCTACAGAGTCATACTCTGACTTGAGCGTGTCGCTACACTGGAGTTAAATCAGCTCCACCTGGATGATGGTTGGGGAGCTTTCTATGTTGGCCATGAACAGACTACTGAGCAGTTGAAATTTCCATTTTGGGGCTTCAAAGTTGGCAAATCGCTGAGTAAACTGCACTGAGTAAACTCTGCACTGAGTAGGAAGAGTGTTTTCAGTTTGTCCAAGACTGAGGACTGTAACGCTGCTGATGCCGATGCTAGTAGCATGGACGCTAATGACTAAAGACATACTGGTTTTTCTCCTTGAAGCATAATATGTATTCACCTTCCCATCTTTCTTGAAAAACCCTTCTTTCTGCATCTATTTTTCTTTTCCTGGACATTTTGGGATAATGTGTGGATAGTTATTTTCACCTGTCGCACACGGAAGTGGATACACTGCAGCCTAGTAGCAGAATACTGTCACTGCACTGATAACACAATCACCTTGCATTGTGGGAAATGTAGTTTATAGTCAATGTACGCTTTGAAGTGGCTTAGACTTATTTTAAGACACTTGAAGCTCTTGCAGATGTACACAAAAGTATGTGGCGGGCCATATCTGGCTCACAGGCCTCAAATCTGGCATGTGGTTTATGGGTCAAAAACATCATTTTTATTGAATGCAACAATTGCTTTGCTATTTCTGCTCTAGCGGTCTGTCAAAGCTTCGGCAGGTACTCAGTCTCGGTCATTGGGGAGAGGCGTCCTGTAGTGTGGTTAACCACATACTAGGATTTAACACTTTGCTGTCAATTTGGTTAGATCCTGAGAAAAGATCAAACAAGTTAACAAATGAAGCTTCTATCATATATAAATATCTAGGATATTATATATTCGATAGAAGTTCATATGCCAACGAGCTTGGTCTATTTTTAATCCAAAGATTAATTTTTAATTTTAAGATAATTAAATTTAATAGCAAAGTTTATTTATTGAATCAGAAGTTTAAAGGAATCTTTGCTTATTCAATAACCAAAAATATATACATTGGGGCAAAAAAAGTATTTAGTCAGCCACCGATTGTGCAAGTTCTCCCACTTAAAATGATGACAGAGATCAGTAATTTACATCATAGGTACACTTCAACTGTGAGAGACAGAATGTGAAAATAAATCCATGAAATCACATGGCAGGATTTTTAAAGAATTCATTTGTAAATCAGGGTGGAAAATAAGTATTTGGTCAATAACAAAAATTCAACTCAATACTTTGTAACATAACCTTTGTTAGCAATAACAGAGGTCAAACGATTACTATAGGTCTTTACCAGGTTTGCACACACAGTAGCTGGTATTTTGGCCCATTCCTCCATGCAGATCTTCTCGAGAGCAGTGATGTTTTGGGGCTGTCGCCGAGCAACACGGACTTTCAACTCCCTCCACAGATTTTCCATGGGGTTGAGGTCTGGAGACTGGCTAGGCCACTCCAGGACTTTCAAATGCTTCTTACGGAGCCACTCCTTTGTTGTCCGGGCGGTGTGTTTGGGATCATTGTCGTGTTGGAAGACCCAGCTACGTTTCATCTTCAAAGCTCTCACTGATGGAAGGAGCTTTTGGCTCAGAATCTCACGATACATGGCCCCATTCATTCTGTCCTTAACACGGATCAGTCGTCCTGTCCCCTTAGCAGAAAAACAGCCCCAAAGCACGATGTTCCCACCCCCATGCTTCACAGTAGGTATGGTGTTCTTGGGATGCAACTCAGTATTCTTCTTCCTCCAAACACGATGAGTTGAGTTTATACCAAAAAGTTCTACTTTGGTTTCATCTGACCACATGACATTCTCCCAATCCTCTGCTGTATCATCTATGTGCTCTCTGGCAAACTTCAGACGGGCCTGGACATGCACTGGCTTCAACAGTGGAACACATCTGGCACTGCAGGATTTGATTCCCTGCTGTTGTAGTGTGTTACTGATGGTGACCTTTGTTACTGTGGTCCCAGCTCTCTGCAGGTCATTCACCAGGTCCCCCCGTGTGGTTCTGGGATTCTTGCTCACCGTTCTCATGATCATTTTGACCCCACAGGATGAGATCTTGCGTGGAGCCCCAGATCGAAGGAGATTATCAGTGGTCTTGTATGTCTTCCATTTTCTGAGAATTGCTCCCACAGTTGATTTTTTCACACCAAGCTGCTTGCCTATTGTAGACTCACTCTTCCCAGTCTGGTGCAGGTCTACAATTCTTTTCCTGGTGTCCTTCGAAAGCTCTTTGGTCTTGGCCATAGTGGAGTTTGGAGTCTGACTGTTTGAGGCTGTGGACAGGTGTCTTTTATACAGATAATGAGTTCAAACAGGTGCCATTAATACAGGTAACGAGTGGAGGACAGAAAAGCTTCTTAAAGAAGACGTTACAGGTCTGTGAGAGCCAGAGATTTTCCTTGTTTGAAGTGACCAAATACTTATTTTCCACCCTGATTTACAAATAAATTCTTTAAAAATCCTGCCATGTGAATTCATGGATTTTTTTTCACATTCTGTTTCTCACAGTTGAAGTGTACCTATGATGTAAATTACTGACCTCTGTCATCATTTTAAGTGGGAGAACTTGCACAATCGGTGGCTGACTAAATACTTTTTTGCCCCACTGTACCATTCTGTGTTCCATTTCAAAGAAGAGTCAGAGTTTTTAAAAAGTTAAGAATTTGTTACTAACACTTTTAAAATGACAATTTGAAATGACAATTTAGAAATGACCATTTTTAACAGCTTTGATATTAAAACTTGTTTTAAAAAGCAAACCTGTGACTGAATGGAAACTAAAATGAAATGCGAGGTTTTGGATGCGTGAATGAATCTCAGAAGGCTTCTTTCAGCAAGAGAAGCATTCTGGGTGGAAAGTGTTTTGCAGCTAACTGATGTTACTTAGAGAAAACAGCATCGGACACCATCTGTGTGCTACCTCACCCAACAGATGACCCTCTGTGCGGATCCGGAGGTCAAGGAGGATGTTATCAGCCTCAGAGGTACTCGGTCCGGTAGAGAAGACCCGAGTGGAACCGACCCTCTGGTCCAGAGATGTCGCAGGGTACACGGTGTCGAGGGTCTGGTGTAACTCTGAAGTAGTTTTGCGCCAGCTGGTTACAGTTGCGTTTATTTGAAGCAATTCTATCGGCGTGACAGAATGCTTAGTAGAGACTTGGGTGGCTGTCCCTCGTCTCCTGGTATGGTTCAAGAACAGATTTTTTGCTGCGGAGATTTTGGTTTTAACAAAACTCAGAACACGCCCTCTCAGCATCAGAAAGCTTGGTCACAGCATCAGAAAGCTTGGTCACAGCATCAGAAAGCTTGGTCACAGCATCAGAAAGCTTGGTCATGAAATAAAGGTGAGATGGTTTACCCTTACAGAAAGTAACAGAGAATAGACCTCTTATTTGTTTACAAACACTGCAGATGTGGGCGCATCACGTAGGCAGAAAGAGACGCCGGCCCTTTAAGACTGTTGTTTTCAGCGATCATTGTGTTGGAATTGTGTCATTTGTTGTTAGTTAGCTATGTTTTCAGCAGTTTCAGCGGATTTCAGTAGTTTGTCATGTCTGCTTAGGACATGCGCAGAAGGGCGGAATGTGACGGGTCGTGACGTCGGCTGATAGGGATCTATATGAACAGACATGAAAGATCGTGTGTTAAATATATTTTTGGTGGCGCCATTTTGAGAATTTTACTGTGTCCCCTATGCAGGACGCAGCTGCTTGGAGTGCATGAATTATCAGCCCTCTGTCACTCACGGTATGCTGAGAGTCCTTAGAAATATTGTAATATAGGAAACTGGATCTTTTTTCAGGCTCTGCCAGGGTGTGTAAGTTGAGGGTTTGTAGGGTAGCCCATCAGCCTTTCAGGAGAAGCAGGTTCTCCTTAGCTCCCCTTAATTCGGATCCTCTATCTGAATCCAGATTGGGAAGTAATGTCAGATTATGATTGAGTCTGAAACCACGTGATCAGATCTGAACATCGCTAGTAAATTATTTTTTCAAACCATTCAGAAATGCAAAGTAATGTCTAGCTCACCCTTAGCATACGCATTATGACAGAACAGAGCCATGCCAAACTAAAATTGTCTTTTTGTGTTCATATGGGTCCAATTAATGTCCTCCAGTAAAATAGTTAGTCCACATATAAACCGCTGACAACCTTCTAAATTACCTTCAGATGCATCTCTTTTGCATCGTTAAAGTTAATCAAACCCCAGTAAGCATCCTCAAATTGGCTTTAGATTTCGGATTGACATTTTACCCAATCCAATAAAGGTCCCCCCCCCCCCCCCCACACACACACACACACACTGAAGTACATCTTGAGTTATTGGCTGTTACGTGAAAGTGCTTCCCCCTATTATTGTGTGTGTGTAGCTGGAAATAGTTGCAGTTGAAATTCTAATTGTTTTATCAAAGGTGATGACGTTCGGAAAACAGTAACATCTCACATGAAGTCTTGGGTTGTGGGTGGATGGCTGCATGTCGAGTACTCGTAACAAGATGAGGACAAATGAAGTTCATTTGTCTCCAGCGTGGCAGCAGTATGTGACCATAACATACACACCACATACTCATGGACATTGTGTTGTTGATGCTCAAAAGTAATATCATGCAGCTCCACCCCTCCTCCATCTCAGCCAAATCTGAGAGCATCGCCTATATAATCGAGAACTCCTCTTCAGTCCATTGCCTCAGGTTCATAGTATGGGGACCCCCCCACCACAACAGCTAATATTAATTGTTTTATTTTATTTTTCATGTCACCTTGAGTGTCTTAAAAGGTGCCCATAAATATGGGTTATTGATATTGTTGGCAGTAATGCTGCAGCAGCAGCATCATGTAAATACTGTGATAGTAATTTGGTTTCCACTTGCTTCCTCAAACATCTCCTCCTCCTGTAGGAGTCCCAGCTTGTGCAGGAGAAGAAGACTATGGAGAGCTGGAGAAAAGACAGAGACACTCTGGTAGCAGCTTTAGAGGTCCAGTTAAAGAAGCTGCTCTCCGACCAGGCTGAAAAGGATAAACTCATCCAAAAGCTACAAGAACAAAAGCCACCACAGGAGGTCAGTGTACCACATATCAGAAAACTATCTAGCTCACATCGGCATCTGTTACAGCTCAGGTTAGGAAAACACTTGATCTCCACTGAGCAGTCCCGGTGGTTGTTGACGCTGGTTCTGCTGCGCACGTTAGTTCAGTTTCACTTGCACTTTGTTTTGCTAATGTTTTATTTATTTATTTATTTTTATTATTATTTTTATTTATTTATTTATTTTTGCGTGTTGGAGACGTCTTTACAGTGGATTAACCACAGCATTTCACACCGTGGTTAGTAGTCAAACTGGTTAATCCATGCGAACCTAAATACAAGTTCATTAGAAAATGACAGGGGCCTTAGTGAGGTTTCTACAGGTGTTACCTTTTTCATCTGGTTTTATTAAAGTGGACACTGAAGTAATCAGAGTCTTTATCCAGACTAACTGATCAAAATGTTTTAGGCACACATTTTGACTTCAGGCTTCATTGCTACAGTTAAAAAAATTGAGTTTAAAAAGCAACTCGACTCTACCATTGACTCTGTTTACTTTGCAGCGTTGATGTTTTATCTCCACAAACAGTACAAGTCTGAAGGAGTTCTGCTGGGTTGGAAGTTTTCTAATTTAGGTAGCCTTGAATTTTCCCAAGTGCAGCCGAACGTCTTTTCAGCCCTCTTCTCGAATAGCTCTGCATAGAGCCAAACAGGGCCGACACCAATCACAAACTTGCGTTCTCCTTCTCGACGGACGGATGTTTAAAAAAGTGGGCTCGACTCCGCACGTACTTGCGTGCCTGCCGGGGCCCTACGCAAGGACAGATAATGGCGTTGCATGTCTCTGCACTGACGCAGACGGAGAAGCATGACTCAGGATTAACTCAATGTCCCCCACTACCCTCAGGATATGTTTGATGTTCCGTCGGAGGTGGGAATTGAAGCTCCTTCTGACAGGAGACTCCGCCAGACTTTACCAGCAGACCCGCATAAAATGTTTGGGCCTGCCAGGTCTGACCGGCTTTCTCCTACACCATCAAAGCCAACTCACCACCAGGTAGTGGTCAGTTGACGGCTCCGCCCCTCTCTTCACTAGAGTGTTCAGGACATGCAGCCGCAGTTCAGGTGAAACAACAACAAAGTCAATCATCGAACGGCCTAAGATGTCCTGGTGCCAAGAGCACATATGGACACCTTTATGCTTGAATGTGGTGTTTGTTATGGACAATCAATGATGTGCACAGAAGTCCAATGACAAAACACCATTCCAATTCAGATAAGGAGGGCCATTCCTCCCGATCACATCTCTCCAAGTCTCACAGTCATTGCCCAGATGAGCGTTAAAGTTCCCCAGCAGAACGAGGGAGTCACTTGAAGGGGCGCTCTCCAGCACCACCTCCAAGGACTCCAAAAGGGGGGGGGGGGGGGGGGGGGTCCGTCTGAACTGCAGTTTGATGCATAAGCACAAACCACAGTAAGGACCCGTACCCCAAACAAAGGCGGAGGGAGGCTACTGTCTTGTTCACCGGGGTAAACCCCAATGTACCGACACCATGATGGGGCAACAAGTATGCCCACCCTTGCTCAGCGCCTCTCAGTGGGAGCAACTCCAGAGTGGTAGAAAGTCCAACCCCTTTCTAAGACACTGGTTCCAGAACCATGCGTTGAGGTGACTCCAACTATATCTAGCCAGAACCTCTCCGCCTCAACCACCAACTCTGGCTCTTTACCCACCAGAGAGGTGACATTCAGTGTACCAAGCGCTAGTTTTCGTAGTTGAGGATCAGACCGCAAAGATCCCTGCCTTCGGCTACCACCTGACACACACAGCACCGGACCCCTTTGGCCCCTCCCACGAGTTGTGAGCTCATGGAAATGGGGACCCATGTCTCTTCTTCTTCTACATTATATATATATATATATATATATATATATATATATATATATATATATATATATATATATATATATGGAAAGTAAAACTACTAAACCTGTATGATATCCAGCTCCAAAAATAAACATTAAGCGGATTCATGTGACTTTTGGTCAAAGTTATGTCATGTCAAAGGGTCTGAAGAGGCTCTCATGGCTCCAAAGGCACAGCCAACATCTGAGAAAAAACATTTTTCTGATGGACTAAACAGAGTTTTAATTTAAGATCTGGGCAGCATTATGTCAGGTTCAACAGCAGCCAGTAAGAGTTTTTCACATGAAAGTCATCTTAACTAAATATGACAATAGTCACTTTTTAATTTAGGCTTGGGTGCTGCTCTATTTGCCACACATCACTTGTCAGCTCAACATCATACCGCTCAAGTCAGTGGGATGCAGACTTCTGTTCCTGAACTAGCTTTGGGTTCCTTCAAGAAAAGGGAAGAAAGTGATTTTAGCTTTTTTTGGTCTATTTTTAAGGGACACATAATTTAAAGTCCAGAGAAAACTAAGCAAACCTAACAAGTGTAAATGTACCCTAGGTTGATGATGGAGGTGCTCCCAGCGTGGCTGTTCTGCAGGCTGCGCTGAAAGAGATGGAGGCTGAAGTCCTGCAGCTGAAGGGCATGCTCGAGGCCTCAGCAGCTAAACAAAACCAGATGATGACACAGGTTTGTCTGAAAGCAAGAGTTCAGCCTAAGTGGGGCCTAAAAATGACTTGGTACACAGTAAAAAGCTGTGTGCAACCAGAAAGCTCTTCGCCTACAGAAACACCCGAAGTTAAAGAGTCCGGTTCGTAAGCTAATTCCATTTTTGGTTGTTTTTTAAAACACAGAAAAGTTTTTTTTTTTTACCTTGCTGACAGTTTTGTTTGCCGACTGCAAAACTTACTCAGAGCTGACGCTGATGGTGACGTCACTTCCTACTCCATTTATCCACTGGCAGCAGAGGACGTTGTCACCCTCTGCTGCCCACTCTCCCCTCACCGATGATGCAGTCCCATGCATGATCCAATGTGTAAACCCCATCGTCTCTGTTCATGGTCCCGTATCCACGTCTCCTTATCTCTATGGCTTCCTCTATCCATCTTTTGTATTTCTGTTGTTCAGTGTTTATGATCCTTGTGTTGTCCCAGTCCAGGACTTCCGCCATTTGGAAGGTTTATATCAAAAACAAGCACGTCTAAGGAACCACCTTCGCTTCAATTCAAGATGCCGGTAAGAAAACATCACGCCAATAAGCCTGCAGCCGAAAACACCGATCCCGACCAAGACAGCACAGAACATAATGGAAAGAACACAGAGAGCGCTACTCAAAGAAAGGATAAGAAACGTTGCAACCAGACAGAAACAAGTGGAAAACGAATTGGAAAGAAGACACCTGGACTTAAAAAGGAACTACAAACTTGATGAAAAAACGGAGGAACAAATAAAAGGACACATGATGGAACAACAGGAAAAAGAGTTCATAAAAGTAAAAGAAAGACAAAGAAAAAGAGAAAAGATAAACAAGATAACATCACACAAAGTACATGGGTATGTAACCTTTCACAATACAAACTGACAGAAGCAGAAGAAAGCATATTAAAAAAAGGTTTAAATTTAGCAGTAACACCAAAGAAAATACCGTATGATGAATTTATTGTAGCAACAGAATTAGCATGTCAACAGATTACAGATGAGGGAAAGAAAGCAGAACTCAGAAATAATGTTGTTGGGATAATAAAGAACAGCCAAATTCAACACAGCAATATTACAAAAGAAGAACAATCAGCCATGACAGCTTTATCCAAAAATGAACAGATAATTATTCTACCGGCAGATAAAGGAAGAACCACAGTGGTAATGGACAGAGAAAAATATAAACAATAGATGAAACAGATGCTAGAAGACAAAAATACATATGAAATACTTAAAAAAAAAAAGACCCAACAGAAAACATTAAGAAAAACATGAAAAAATTACTGAAGCCGCTACAAGAAAAAGGCAAAATAACAGAAAAAATGTACAAACACTGGATTCCTACAGCAAACATAATACCAAGAATCTACAGAACTCCAAAAATACACAAACAAAACACCCCACTTAGACCAATAGTTGACAGCATAGGTACACCAACATACAACATGGCAAAAGAAATCAGCAAAATCATCAGCCCGTTATTAGGTAACACAGATCAACACAGCAAAAATAGCTTAGAACTGGCAAAAGAACTAAAAAAGATTACAACTGAAAATAACGACATACTCCTCTCACATGACGTCACATCCCTGTTCACAAAAACACAAAAATCAGCAAAACCATACACAACAGTTAGAAGCAGACTAGTACAACCAAAAGACAAAATACCATCAGGACATTAATGTGGAATCGTTTACGAAATCCCATGCAAACTCTGCAATAACACATACATAGGAGAAACCGGACACCAACTCAACACACGAACAATAGAACATAGAAAGACATGCGAGAGAGAAACAAGTCGAAGACACAAAAGAGCAGCAAAACAAGAAGCAGAAAGCACAATAAAGAAGTCAGCCGTCACAGATCACTGCACAAGAGAAAACCATATAATGGACTGGGACAACACAAGGATCTTATGTTTATGTTTATTTATTTAGTAGACGCTTTTATCCAAAGCGACTCACAATTTATAACCTATAGGGCATGTTGTGAATCTTAAACACAGAACAACAGAAATACAAAAGATGGATAAAGGAAGCCATAGAGATAAGGCGACATGGATACGGGACCATGAACAGAGACGATGGGGTTTACACATTGGATCGTGCATGGGACTGCATCATCGGTGAGGGGAGAGCTGGCAGCAGAGGGTGACAACGTCCTCTGCTGCCAGCGGATAAATGGAGTAGGAAGTGATGCACCACCATCAGCATCAGCTCTGAGGATGTTTTGCAGTTGGCAAACAAAACTGTCAGCAAGGTTAAAAAAAAAACTTTTCTGTGTTTTAAAAAAGAACCAAAAATGGAATAAGAAACTTGACACAGCAAGAACATACCAAAGACGGCTCATAAGCTATTGGTTAAATGCAAAAAAGAACATTTAGGGTTTTCAGATCTGAGGCATTTACAGAAAAACTAACTCTAAAAGCAACCAAAGGTGTTGCTAATAGGAAACAGTATTTTATCACAAAGTTTCAAATTCTTACTTATCTGAATTATTTGACCATCTAGATTTTATCCTAGCACCAAATCTGAAACTCCTGAGATGCTGATGTTCATTTTTAAGCGATGGATAAAAAAATGATCTAAACTATTTTCTGTGTGACTTTTTATTTTCAGACTAAAAGCAACATAAGCCCTGTTACATCACCTGGGAAACCAGAGAGTGAAACTGTTGACAGAAAACCAGAAAAGAGGACCACCAGAGTATCAGCCAGCAGTCAGGTAATCTCCTGGTGTAGTATGAATCACGATTACAGGTGAGGATGGAGCACTTTAGAAATGAACTGGCTTGTCCTGCAGATGTCTGGAAACATCCATGGTTTGTTAAAAGTCTCTGACGTGTAAAAACAGCTAGTACAACAATAGGCCAGAGTTTAGAGTTCACTACTGTACATAAAATCCTGATTTGGCTCATTTTCAGTACAGTGATGGAACAAAGTGGGAAAATTTGTTTTTCCTTTTTGTGCACGACTACAGCTTACATGAAATCTAAAAAAAATTACTTGCATTAAATTCTATAATGAAATAATGTTTAACAAAAGAAATGAGCAGCTATGATCAGTTAGTCAGTATTTGAGTGGCTTTTTACCAAATAGTTTTTGAATCTCCCTCGAATTTTAGTTTTTTGTTTTCTTTTTACTTTTTTTAACTTCTACTAAAGTTAAACTACCGTCTGTTATTTTTGCTCGAGTACAACCTCTGAATACTCTGTTGGGCCTTCCCTCTCTGCCAGAAACAGCTGAACATTCCTGAATCAAGAAAGACCTTTTGAAATAGGTGTGTCTTTGAGGACTCGTTTAAATTGGCACCAAGCTACATTACTGCTGGATGTTGGGTTCATGTTTATATTTAAAATTGATTTCAAACTCCTTTTGCATTATTGTAGGCAACGTTAAACTTCCAGGTCTCTCAAGTGTATAATGTCAATGTTTATCTTAACTCTGAATCCTGAATTTGGAATAACCCAAGGTTTCTTATTAATAAACATTCCTTATTACGGAAAGACTGGATAGGAAAAGAAATCACTGCAATAGCAAACCTATACGAGAAGGAGAATATAAAATCATTTGAGAGGCTGACTGAAGAATAAGGCATACCCAGGAATAAATGCTGGAGGTACCTGCAATTGCAATTTCTGTTAATTAGTATTATAGGGTTTCTCATCCCCAGAGTGTTCTGCAGCATAATCAGCACGTTCTCTTTGAACTTGATATCAAATTTTCGTCTCCTCTTCGTCTCCGCACGGTTAAAGTTACCCTCGCGGTCTATCACTGGCAAATCAAAAGTGAGACGGATGACACAACCGCCCCCCCGTACTTGCTTGTTACCACATTCCACCCGGCCACAATAAAAAAAAACGGCCATTATTCACCTCCGCCAACTCCGACCAAAATATGATACCCGGCAGTTAATTAAATACAGGCTAATATTAGAGGATTTACGGTAATTACTGGTAATATTGTGAAAGACATGATATGATCCACCTCTAGATGGAATTTAAATTTTACATAAATTTTAAATATGGGACATTTGAGACATCTCTAGGTCTGGTTGTGGGTTTTCATTCCCAATATGTTCATGTCACTAGTATCTTTTGGGTTGTTCCCAAAATAACGAATATTTGTGAATCTAAAATTTTTGCAAATTTTTATTAATTAATGCACTGAAAACAGAAGTATTTTGAGCTGCCTGTTATATAACTTATGTGAGAACCTTTTAGATGAATCTGGTTCTGAATGATTCTGAGACGGGTGTGGCAGCAGACAGGCTCCTTCCATCCAAAATTTTTGGCGCATTTCTCTGTAAGTGACAGTGATGCAACCCTTGACCTTCATCTCATGCGTGTTCCCGCAGGGTTCAGCTGGCTTCCCATCTGTTCTCGAATCCTCTGAGATTTCCACAGAGAATGGCAGAACGAGCCGCTTTCCCAGGCCGGAGCTGGAGATTTCCTTCAGCCCTCTGCAGCCAAACCGAATGGCTCTGCGGCGCCAGGGAGAGGAGAGCGCTGTCACAGTCAAAATCAACCGAGCAGCACGCAAGAGGAAGAGCAGCGAGATGGAGAAGGTAGAAAATTGCCATCTGCTGTTCAGACAACTCCCTCCTTCAACCTTAAAGAGGGTCTGCACACCATCAGAAAACGTAACTCCGCCTCAGTCAAGATTTGAAAAATGCCATGAAAGTGGGCGTTGCCAGGAAGCACAGAGTGGCATTGCAAAGTGTTGGGAATTTCCATCCTGGGAGGGAGGGGGAGTGGGAGGAGACTGTTACGATGATGTGAAATTGTTCCAGCCCCAGTCAATCACAAGTTTAAAATGCATTAGCTGCTGTTCTGCCACAGGGGGCAGCACTAAGACGTTTTTAGACCGATTCTAGATTTAGTCATGTTTACACAAACATGTCAAAAAATGCACAGAAACCAAAAGGATTATATTTGTAAAGACCCAATTATACAGTTAAGTAGCAAAATGAATGTTATTTTGGGGCTTAGTTACTCTTTAAACACAATCAAAATGAGATTACACTGTTAATAAATCCAACCAGCTTGACTGCAGAGTGTAAATGCTGTTTTCAGGTCACCGTCTCACTGGATTTGATTTTATGCAACAGAGAAGCTGCTCTTCTGGTAATTTGTTTACTAGAAAAGGAGGTTAATGCCTCTGGCCACTTTGGCTCCCAGAGGCATGTGACTTGTAGAATTCTACTCTTGAAAATCATCCGAACCATAGAAATCTGTTCACATGGTGAATATTTTTTAAACAGAAATTAACTAGTCTATTTGTTGAGAATAATGTTATTAATTATTATTGTCTCTAGATTCAATGCTATTTCTATAAAAGTTATGACTTTCATTGCATGATTTACTGATCAATTTATTTTAAAATCATCCCAAACTTACCAAAATATTCTCACATGGCAATGTCAACTAACTGACTAAACTGACTAAAATGCTGATGTTTTTTGTGTCAGTAGATTCAAAGCTTTTTTCAAGAAAATATGGTAAATTTAATTTTAATGGTCATGCCCAAATTTAAATTATTCATAAAATAATAATGCTATATTATAAAGTTAATAGAGAATTCTCAGATCACCATCGATGCATGTGGAATGTCATTTTCCACAACACACACAAGGATTTTTCATTATTCATTACCTGCTGACAATTTCATAATTTGCTCAACTTTGCCATACGAGGCTGCTTTGCTGGAGAATGGGTCTGCAGAAGTAACATTTCTCTCCAACCAACTCCTTCCCAGTCACATGTCTATATCTGATTTTCCACAAGGTCTCATTACAGCTATATCTGTTAGCAAGATAAATGTCAAAGTAATGAAAACATTTAGAATACAAATTATTTGTTTAAGTACATTGTTAATGGTCAGCATGGCATTTTCTACACAAAAGATTTCTAAAGATTGTGCATAGAAATCCACAGCATTGTCTGTAATGTCTATAAAATAGTTCAGCCCTACTTCCTTCACACGCTCACATCACACATCTTCTCCGTTCCTTATCACTCATCATATTTTAACTCCTAGAAATCATTTTATGCGCTTAAATTTCACGGAGTAGGTTTCTTCTCTTCCTCCCTGAATCATCAATGGCTCCATGTACTGGGACCTCTGGACTGTCTCTAAGCAGTTTTTCTTGCTTTTAGCACCCAGTCATTCACTGTGGTTATACCGAAAATGGAAGTTCTTTCCTCGCTGTGAGTTAGTATTTTTAACAACCTAATCTAACTGCTGAAATGTCTCATCAGCCTTCATTAGTGTCTACAGGAGTTCATCACTAAAACAAACAAATCAGCTGAGTTCACCATCTATAACATGCAGGAAACAGACTCCAGCTCCACTCTACATCTCTCCACCAGCAGGGAGTGACCCACCAACTCTGAAGTTGCAAGTGTGATATTCTGGTCCTTGAGGCAATGGGAGCTGGGTGGCATTTCACTAACCCTGTAAAGGGTCGTTTTAGCACGCACTGGCTCAAGAAAATGATTAAAAAATATGAAAAGTTGCATTGTTTTCCTTTAATGCATTCCTGAGGTATTAGATCAGAACTCTCCATTATCAGATAATTAAATGACTCAGACTCATATCAGGGGCAAAAAAAAGAACAGAACACCCCTACTAGTAGCATATTCTCAGTGTAACTGAAGTAAAACGGAACAATAGTCATGTGTGACATTAGATAGAATATAAAATGAAGCTTTTTGTTTTAAGAATTTCCTCATTTGGGGTCACGCTTATTTGCCTTTATTCCTGGGTCAGAAGCAGAAAGGTTTCACAACAACTGCTTCAGGAGTTGGTGTCAGCTTGGTGAGTCCCCACTGGGGTCAGCGGGTGTGATTCTTATTTCCAACGACCTCCACCTCCTCCAGACAGTCAAGTCATGAAACATTTAGGCAGTAGGGACTCGCTCCTCGTACTCTCTGGTGGGTCAGTGAACACCCAGTGATGGTGTGTTTTCATCTTCTGTGTTAACAGGGAGAAGTGGAGGCAGAGAAAAAAAGGAACACAAGGAGCAAACTCACACCCAAGCTGACCCCACAGAAGGAAGAGGTAAAAACAGGACACCCCCCCCCCCCCACACACACACACACACACACACACGCTCTGAGCACTGAAACATTTAAAGCTGCTAACCCTAATGCTGTAGCTCACTAGAATGAGTCCCAATAAGTCCATTTCTGTTTTTGAATTAAAGGAGACATATTCTTTTAAATTCTTATTTTGCATCTAAATCATTCAGTTGTGGTCTAAGTACAATGAAACTGCAATTCTTGGGTCTGATTTGTTCATTTGCCCTTTTTACAAGACACACCGTGCCGGCAAATTGGCGTAATATTACTGCAACGGTGTGTCTCATGAACTCACCATGCTGGCATGACGTTGCGAGAATTTTGCGGCATTCGTTCCACCTCACTTGGTAGTAATATTGTGGTTATGGTCTGTCTTCTAAACAGCTAATATATTGAAAATTAAAGTAAACACGGGCAATAAGTTTTGCTTTTTGAACAAAGTCAGCTGAGACGGTAGGCTGGAGTGCCACAGCGCTCCATGAGCTTCTCTGTGGTTGTTAGCCATCCTCTGCTACCAATGTTACTCAATAAACTAGACTGATACTTGGTTCAGAACTTCTCCTTTATTCCGCCATGACACCATCGAACTCCCGCACAAAAAGGCCATTCCTCCGGAAGCAACCACACACTTTCAGAATAAAAGCATATATGCCAACAGGACATTTGTTTAACATAAAAGCATTATTAACACTGCAGAGAAATTCCCAATATCATTCTGCTTTGCTAGCAAATATAGTTAAATCTTACCTGCATTCTAAATAAATACCGTTAGCTTAAAGCCAGAATGGAGGAAGGATGGAGCCAAATGAAAAGCATGCTGGATCATTCGAGCCTGTCCTGTTATTTAACTACAGGATGCAATAAATGTTTACATGGCCAAGTTTGGACCAGTACATCTAAGACAGTACATCTAACCCTAACCCGGAGAAGGGTGGCTTGCCAACTCCAGGTCGGGGGAGAGGGAAGAGGTCCTACCTCAAGTGGAGGAGTTTAAGTATCTCAGGGTCTTGTTCACGAGTGAGGGTAGGAGGGATCGGGAGATCGACAGGCGGATTGGTTCAGCATCTGCAGTGATGCAGACGCTGAGCCGATCTGTCGTGGTGAAGATGGAGCTGAGCCAGAAAGCCAGGCTCTCGATTTACCGGTCGATCTACGTCCCAATCCTCACCTATGGTCATGAGCTTTGGGTAATGACCAAAAGAACGAGATCGCGGATACAAGCGGCTAAAATGAGTTTCCTCCGTAGGGTGGCCGGGCTCAGCCTTAGAGATGGGGTGAGGAGCTCGGACATTTGGGAGATACTCGGAGTAGAACCGCTGCTCCTCCGTATCGAAAGGAGCCAGTTGAGGTGGTTTGGGCATCTGGTCAGGATGCCTCCTGGACGCCTCCCCGGGGAGGTGTTTCGGGCATGTCCTGCCGGCAGGAGGCCCCCGGGTCGACCCAGGACACATTGGAGAGGTTACATCTCCAATCTGGTCCGGGAACGCCTTGGGGTCCTGCCGGAGGAGCTGGTGGAGAAAGCCGGGGAGAGGACAGTCTGGAGCTCCCTAGTTGGGATGCTGCCCCGAGACCCGCACCCGGATAAGCGGAGGAAGACGACGACATCTAAGACAAAAATGTACAATCAGTGATTTTTTTCATTTATTGTTGGTTTATATTAATATACAAATTTACAAAGTATTAATCTCACAGCAAACAAGTAGAACAATATAATAAATAGAAAAAAATTACTAAAATATTTGGATAAGTGGTATTGGACATAGTAATGTCCCACGTTTTGGCTTTAGCTGTTAAACAGGCATTGTGCACACAGATGTTTGTGTCCTGGTGCTTGTGGTGTAACGAGTAGTCAGCTGGCTCGGTTGTGGGTCTGGCCCTCCGTATATTCCCGCAAAGGTGGCCTCTTAAACCTGGGCTCTTCTGGATGTCTCTACCAATTAGGGTTGGACATCGAGCATCGATTAGAACCGGAACCAACTGTTAGGTTTTCTCGGAATCGTTCAAAGTGTTTTTTATTTCGATTCCTAATATGCCGACCAGAAGAGGAATCCATGGCCGATCTCCGTGAAAAATGAACGTGATCTGCTAATTGTGATCAACGCTGTCATGAAATCCCACTGACTCACGGAATTATTCTTTGGAACTAGGGCTGCACGATATTAGGAAAACCTGCGATATTCGATAACAGTCCTTAATATTGCGTTACTCAGCATAAATGAACAAATACTAAAGTATGCAGTGTTGATGTTGTCTGGCGTGTGATGTCTGCTCTGGGTTCAAAGCAAACAAAAACTAATGCATGAATTCCATTACAACATAACATTTTTATTGCTCAAATATGCAGCTGCACCTGCTACTGTGTTAGCAGCAAAACAACAAACTGCATGCATGCAGTTTCTCAGTGACTTTAAAACATCACCTCCACCATAAAACTTTTTCTGATGCTCCAAATACAGAAAAACATCCCTTACCAGGGTTTTTTGAATAAATAAAAAAAATTAGAAAATAAGTTTAAATGTTAAATAATAGTTAACATCACTTAAGTGCAACTGCAAATTCTCTCATTGCTACTGAACATTTTCTCCACTTATGTGGTTATGATAGAAGGCTGTTGCTGTAATTGGGAAGTGAACTGTGCTGGGCCAAACTAGGAGAATATTAAGATTTTCTGAGGGAAAGAGAAAAACAATTGTCTACCTTTCAGAAGAGGAACTGGCAAAAAAAAAAAAAAAAAACTACATGGAAAATATGTGAAAACGTTTGGTTTTAACCCCAAATTGAACAAGTTTACCTGGATCTTAAAAAGCAGCTCAGATGATGAAACTGCAACTATGATTCTGATAACAAGCTAACAAATTGAACAAGCTCCTCTTAAGATAACTGGCTAGCAGAGCTTCTGACTGACAGTTTATGTGCAGCAGCAAATCAACGATCCTGATTAACAAGGTTATAAAAGCTCATAAATGAAAAATCACTTTGATGTGTGGGGGAACTTTTCCAGGCCCTCTTTAGCAGGGTGGGACTGGGAGGAGAGTGCTGTAGCCTTTTAGCTGGAAGCTAACCGGAGCCTGGGGCTAACATCACCACCCGGTGGAACACTTGCGACATGATGTGGGTTGGTTCGCCGGCACGTGTCGGAGTCAGCCCAGTTATTATCAGCTGCTTAACGACACCGAGCGGACTCACGTCCACGTTTAAAAGCAGCGCTGATTCCAGAAACCTCAGCACAAAGTGCGTTCGTTGCACTGAGCCAGGATGACGAAGAAGGGAACGGCGCCACTAACTCAGTTCAAGTGTTGCTTTCCATCCTAAGGGTCTACGTAGGGGGCGGGCGTATTACGTGAACGGACCCATCTGATTGGCCGCATATCAGAGGGGCTACATTTGATTGGTCAAATAATACTTCCGCGTAAAAAACAGAGCTGGTTTACAAAAAGCTGATGTATGACACGGATGGAAATGTTTGAAGCAAACATTTATCGCCGTTTTTGACGTGCTTTGCAGTGGGCCAATCTTACGTCCTGTTATTGCAATGATGATAATTTTTCGATATATTGTGCAGCCCATTATCCCCCACCTAGCAAAGATCGACTTTAAGTGTGCAATAACTTGTAGGCTAGTCATGGAGTGTAAATCTGAGATCTCAAGGTTGCATGAAAAGTAATCAACAATGACTTAAAAGTTTTTCCCATTGTGAACACAAATGTCTGCTGCAGCCTTCTGCCCTGGACCATCCAGCAGAGGAGTTGGCATCAAAGGCTCTTTCCTTTGAGAAGACTTGTGTTCTTGACAGAATCCGCGTGACTTGACCATTTTGGTGATGTGTCCTCCAATCCCAGGCCACCACACAGACATGTTGGCTCTGAGTCTGCATTTCGTGAGGCCCTGATGACCCTCTTGTATCTGAGACAGCACTTGTTGTCTTAACACATCAGGAACAACAATCCTGTCATCATAGAGTAAAAGTCCATCCGCTGCTGACAGATGAGCTCTGGCTGCATAGAAGCTCTGCAGAGTGTTTGGAAGCTTTGATGATTCTTTGGGCCAACCATTAACAACATATTAAAAGATGGTTTGTACATCCCCATCCCGGTTGGTAGCTTGTCTGATGGCGTCAAGTCTGTCCTGTGTTATTGGTCTTGTCTCCATCACTGCACGGACATATGCTGTGACATCATCCCCCATGTCGGATCCACTGTAGTCTGGCAAGGGTCGTCGTGACAATGTGTCAGCCACAACAAGTTGTTTCCCTGGAACATATCAATCAATCAACTGTATTTATATAGCACTTAATCTTACAATACATGCAACTCAAAGTGCTTAACAAATTAAAAAGGCCCCACATTCCATCCCATCCCCAGAATTTTAAAATCAGTCTGACAGTAAAAAAACCCTTCACAACAGTCCTCCACCGACACACACATGCACACACACATACATACATGCCCCCTTCCCATGGTAAAAAGCACGATTGGCTGAGATCAGATGAGCTAGACCAGCTAAAATAAGGATAAGGAAACGCCAATCAGGGGAGCCATCCACCCCGACAGCAGCAGATCCACAGCAGCAGCCGAGGCACTGACACCGAGCGCCCAGGGCATGGAGGGCAGAGACCCCCACCACCACCCAGGCACACATGGAAAGCACCCAGGTTGCCACAGCCGACCACCGCCGCCGGGGCAGAGGGCTCCCACAGAGGAAGTACTGGAAAAAGGTTAAATTAGGGTTAAAATATAAAATCCAAAGAGCTAAAATGAGAATTTTAATATAAAAAGTTATATAGATTTTAAAATAATGTTGATCATAAATCATGGTAAAAAAAAACTGTTTAAAAAGCATGTATAAAGAAAGAATACATTAAATAAATAAAATAATTAGATAAAATAAATAAATAAACTAATTAATTAATTTAAAAAGTGAGAGTATTCAGTTAAAAGCTAAGCTAAAAATGGGCCATTCCCATCTGTACCGGGTCGGCCCGGGCCGGGTAGCCCCAGTCGGCCCCAGCCTGGCCCGGTTGATTCCACACATCCTTGCCTTAAGCCCATGTGGGCTGATTCTACCCACCAATCAGAGGCTTGCTCTAATGGAAGGTGTGAATGGGCTGTCAGCAGTGGGTGTGTTGGCCCTGGTCGGCCTGAAGCAGACCCCCTCGAGAAGAGGGCTGAGAATGAGCCTTGGTTGGCCCGGAAAAATACCAGGCCACCCAGATATGTAAACAACCTACGCTACCCGGCCCGGGCCGACCCGGTACAGATGGGAATGGCCCATAAGATGGGTCTCGACTCGAGCCTGTTTCTAAAAACATGAATGTTCTTAGCAGCCCTGAGGTCCCCTGGCAGCCCGTTCCAGAGGCGAGGATCATAGTACTTGAAAGACTCCTTGCCGTGAATATGCTTCCTAACTTTAGGGATGACAAGGAGACGGGCTGCCAGAGGAGCACAGAGACCGCGTGGGTTCATACGGTAAAAGCAGTTCTGAAAGATAAGGCCCAAGACCATTAAGACACTTAAAAACCGTTAAAAGTATTTTGAAATGGATCCTGAAACATACGGGGAGCCAATGCAGTGATTCTAAAACTGGAGTAATGTGCTCCCGCCTCCTGGTCTTCGTCAGGACACGTGCTGCTGAATTTTGTAATTGATGTAGACCTGAAATCCTCTTTAGGAAGACCAGAAAGCAGGGCATTGCAGTAGTCTATTCTACTGGTGATAAAAGTGTGCATCAGAGTCTCCGTATTGGCCCAAGAGACAATGGGGCGGACTCTGGCGATGCTCTTTAGATGATAAAAACCAATTTTGGTGATATTTTTAAAATGATGGATAAAAGTCAGTTCAGAGTCAAAGATGACACCCAGGTTTTTCACTTGTGAAGATGGATTAAGAGACAGTGATTGTAATATTGGTAAAAGCTTCTCTCTCTGGGCCTCAGAACCGATAACTAAAACTTCAGTTTTGTCCTGGTTGAGCTGGAGAAAGTTTTCTGCCATCCAGGATTTGATGTCAAAAATGCAATTAAAAAGTGTGTCCATTGACCGTGTGTCATCAGGAGACACAGAGATGTACAGCTGTGTATCATCAGCGTAACTGTGGAAATTCACCCCGTGTCTCCTGATGACACTGCCAAGAGGGAGCATATAAAGGTTAAAAAGCACTGGGCCTAAAATTTAACCCTGGGGCACACCACATGTAATCCCATGAACCCTAGAGGAACAGGTATCCAAACTCACCATAAAAGTCCTGTCTGTGATGTAGGATGTGAACCATCTATGTACAGCACCAGAGAGGCCGATCCATTTCAAACGAGTTAAAAGAATAGTGTGGTCTACTGTATCAAAGGCAGCACTTGGATCCAGTAGAACCTACACTGTTGCCTTCTGTTTGCCATAATTTACTCTAAAATTATTTAAAATCTTCAGAAGGGCTGTCTCTGTGCTGTGGTTCACCCTAAAACCAGACTGAAATTTTTCTAAAACATTATGGGTGTTGATAAAATCATTGAGTTGGATTAAAACAAGCTTTTCTGAAATTTTGCTTTAAAATGGTAAGTTGGATACCAGTCGATAATTGTTTAAATCATTAAAATCTAAATTGCTCTTCAGCAGGGGCCTCACCACCAGCCGTTTAAAAGCAGCAGGAAAGACCCCCGTCTGAAGTGAGCAATTCATCATAGTTAAAACCTCATCTTTAAAAGAATCATAAAATTATTTAAAAAAAAACTAGTGGAAATAGGGTACAGGACACATGTGGTGGGTCTCACCGAGGAGAAAACTTTATCAAGAGTCTCAGCTTCAACCAGAACAAAACTGTCCAGTGTTTCCTCAGGTATAGACACACTCTCAGATGCGTCTAAAACCACGTTACGTTGAGAGGATGAAATGTTACATCTGATGGTGTCTACCTTCCCTCTGAAGTGGGCTGCAAACTCCTCACTCCGAGTGTTTGAGGTGGTTTTCTGAGTTGAGTTTGTGTTGGAGTTGAGAATATTATTGATTGTGGAGAAAAGAATTTTAGGGTTATTTTTTATTGTCTGAGGATTTAGGAAAAATATGCATTTCTTGAATTTCTTATGGCATTATATGTTTTAAGCAGTTCCAAATATATCTGATGATTTATTGTTCATCTGTTTTTCCTCCATCTCCTCTCCGCCACTCTGCAGTTTCTCTTTAGTTTTCTTAGGTTTTCATTTCTCCAGGGTGATGTTTGATTTGACTGTAATTTTTTGGTTTTGAGTGGCGCAATCAAGTTAAGAGCCGACTCTAGTCTTCTGTTAAAATCATTAAAAATGGCATCACAAGGGGCGGAGACATTGTTAAAAGCTTCAAGAAAACCAGCAGCCACTTCAGGGGTTAGATGACGCTTCCTTCCATAACGCTGGTGATGTTAAAAAATATGCAATAGTGATCGGAGACTGTCAAGTCGACAACAGAGGACACACCAGTGGACAGGCCATACGTGATGACCAAGTCCAGGGTGTGTCCTCTGTTGGCTGTGTGACATGTTGGGTAAAATCCATATAATTCCAGATGTTTAAAAAAATCTGTAAAGGGTCTAAAAGGTTATCCACGTGCAGATTAAAATCTCCAGCTAAAATAATCCTATCAAAGGAGTTGTGTAAAATTGCTAAAAACTCTGAAAACTCTTGAATAAAAGGTGCACTCTGTCTAGGAGGCCTGTAAACAGTGACACATAACATCTGAGGAATGCCAACAGCGGCTGCAGTGTATTCAAAAGTGTTAAAATTATCAAATAAAACAGGTTTTGCTATAAGTGTTGATGAACTTATAAAAGCAGTCCCGCCTCCCCTTTTACCATTCCTCGTTGAAAATTTGAAATTGAAATTGGATGGGGAGGCCTCTGTGAGAACAGCAGAGGCATCTGAACTCAGCCATGGCATGCATCTGCATTGAATTTCATCAGCCTCATCAGGAGTCTCTGGCATCTGATCGGCGCTTCGTCCAGGTCATATGAGTTTATTAATGGAACGAGTGGCTTGTGATCCGTCTGAAGACAGAACTTGTCCGTGCCCTGCAGGCATCTTGAAAACCTTTCACATGCCCACACACTGGCAAGGCGGTCTTTTTCTATTTGTGACTATCTTTTTTCAGTCTCAGTCAACGTTCTGGAACAATAGGCCACCGGTCTGAGTCCTCCATCCTCCTGATATAAGGCAGCACCCAGCCTGAAGCTGCTAGCATCAGCGCTAACAACCGTCGGCTCTTTAGCGTCATAATACTCAAGGACAGGAGTTGATGTCAACAACACCTTCACTCTCCTGAAGGCTTCTTCCTGTGGATCTCCCCAGGCCCATGCCATGTCTTGTTTCAGTAGGCTGTTTATTGGATGCATGACAGAGGAGAGATCAGGCAGAAACCTCCCTAAGTAGTTGATCATGCCCTGCTGAAGTATCGGGTGTTTCTCGATTTATTTTGACTCCGTTTGTTAAAAGGCTGGCAGTGTTTCAGCTTCTGGCTCACAGCATACACTTCACATTCGGTCGTCCTGACATCCACATTTTGTGATTTAACCAGCTCAGACTGGTGGCCAATACTAATCGCTTTCTCAAGCGTCAAGTTTGCTTCGAGTTTCAGGTTTTGTGAAACGTCATTGTCTAATATGACAATGCGGTCATGGATCTGCTCATCCTTGGAAGCTCCAAAATCAGAATATTCAGCTAACACGTAAAGATGTCTGACAAAAGATCAAAGCTGGAGACATAGGCGGGGACTTCTGTTGTCTGAATACCGAGACCAGAAGGTTGGTGGGATGCCGATCTTTTCAACCTCACTAGAAACGGAGTTGGTTCAGGGAAAACTTTTCCAAACACCAGTTCCATGATGTCATCAACATATTCTGCAATCATAGAGAATAACTTTAATGGCATGGTTTATTTACAAGCAGCTTTAGGAAGGTTGGTTGGCATTTCATAATATGTCTCCTTTAAAACTTGACAGAGAACTTTCCAGCAGACTGACAGCATCTCTTTGCTCTGTGAACAGAGCTCTTCTCCTGTAGGTTCATTCAACTCTTACAACAGGAAGGAAGGAACGCTGCAGAAGATTGGAGACTTCCTGCAGAGCTCTCCAACACTGCTCGGCACCAAAGGTCAGAGAATAACTCCAACATATGAGGTGTTTTTGTGTTATTTGTTAGGGAATTCAGACTGAAGAGAGGTGAAGCCAAAGGGTCGGTAGGACATTACAAAATAATAAACACAGTAAGATGATGAAAGGACGGTCAGAGGAGCAGGTTGATGGATGGATCAGGACAATGGGACATTCACAATGATTGGACAAAGTTTTACCAGGACATTTCAGACATAAATAAATTATTCATATTTTGTTAACAAAACATTGAATCTATTGTTCAAATACAATACATACTATGTGATGAGCCTTTCCAGAATAACATCTGCTGCTGCACCTGTTAAAGGTGTGCTGCAACATTTTGAACAAGCTGGGGGTGCCTAACCCTAACCCTTACTTCACACTGGAGGCATCAGCGGCACAGAACAGCACTGGGACAATTTACTTGTGAGCATCGCTGCGTGCCAGTAAACACAGGGAGAATTTCAGCCATGAAGCGGGTTCTCCACCATGCTCTTTGCAGGACTCGTGAAATTACAAGATCCCTCAAGACTTCGAAGGTCGCCGTTTGTGTTTCCCATTAAACCAAAAGGAAGTAATCATGTTTGATACTACTAGTAGATGTCATATATGATGTGGTTCCTCTCCACTGGCAGGATTAAAGCCATGACAAACACGCCGTTGCCCTTCTCGAACGATGCAGGGAGTAAATAAGCCGTGACGTCTCTTGTATAGATGTAATCTACGTAGATATGAAAGTGCATTGCTGCCATAGACTTTTATTCTCGCTGCAAGCCGCTTCTGGGACACGCCTGAATATTTCCACGTCACGGCCAGTTTGAATTAACCTCATTGACTTTAATGGATTCTGTTTGAAGTAGCGATGTTCCGCGCTGCTGATGAAGTTGGGGGAATCCTTTGATTTCAGCCTCAAGTGAAAAAAAAACCAACTTTTTGTTGTTCTTGAGTTATTTAATGAATGTAAGACGGGTCTGATTGAATATTTTGTTGAAGGTTATTTCAGGTCTTGTTTCTAACTGCAGAGAAATTCCTTACTTCTGTTTTTATTTTTTTCTGAACCTCTTGATAAAGATCATTTTCTATCTCATTGTGTTTTTTTCCCTGATTGAATATTTAGCTGAAGGTTATTTAGAACCAGTGTTTTTGTGGAGTTTCTACATAAAAAGTGAACTTTCTGACAAGCTTGTTGCATCTGATATTGTTTTGATTAGCGATAATTTGACAACAATATATCTTATGGCATTTTTCTGTATACCTTTTCTTTTCCTACAGCCAAAAAGATGATGAGTCTGATGAGCGGTCGGGTGGATGCGGATTCAGCAGCCTCCTCTTCCTCTCTTCGTCAGAAAGTAAAGAACAACAAAAGGAAACTGTTCAGGCCTGAAATTTCTGGGCCAATGGAGATGTCCTCCCACCCAGTAAGTGTCACAAGATGATCAGCTGGTTTAACAGCTTAGTTCACCACTCAAGCCACCAATGTTCTACAAACGTAATATGGTTTTACAAAGGTTCTGTTCAGACCACATGGGTATATATTCAATATTTTATAGCAGAATGATTGGGGAGGGAGTGCATAATTCATTACTAAATAAATACATGTTGAGAGTGAATATCGTTAAGAGAATCCCAGTTAAGACAACCTCAAAATTTCTACACTGCAGTTGTAGCTAATCCATATATATCTACAGTTAATAATCCGATATTACATATTTTATTTATAATTTCATACTTATATATGTAATAAAATACAGAATATTCACAAGTGATGCTGGTTCCATCCATTCTCCCTCCTCCCTTTAAGCAGGAATACTTGATACATTTTTTGTACGTGTTTCACCAAACAGCAGCATTTATTTTAAGAAAATCAAGTTTATCTAAATAGTTTGCCTTGAAAGCAGATTTTATTGTTATTCAGGGTATTTCCTGGCTCAAATTGAGGCAGAGGTGGTATCATCCTGACCATGCACTAGCACATACAGTGGGGCAAAAAAGTATTTAGTCAGCCACCGATTGTGCAAGTTCTCCCACTTAAAATGATGACAGAGGTCAGTAATTTACATCATAGGTACACTTCAACTGTGAGAGACAGAATGTGAAAAAAAATCCATGAATTCACATGGCAGGGGAGGGGGGACTTGGTGCTGCAGACAGACAGCTGGTGTGATCAGCTCTGAAAAGCTTTGATCACAATTTACAGATCACGTTTATTTTTCACGGAGATCGGCCGCGGATTCCTCTTCCATCAGCATTCTAGGAATCGAAATAAAAACCGTTGAACGATTCCGGGAAAAATGAACAGTTGGAACCGGTTCCAATCGATTCTCGATGCCCAACCCTACTGACACTAGTCAGTGACTCGATGCAATTTGCTCGGTTCCTTATATGGGAAACTTTTTTCTGATTGGCTTGAGACGACTCGTCGTGATTTGGCGCTATATAAATAAATAAACTTGAATAGACAATATTACACAACAGTTAGTTTCGACTGAGTGATTTGATTGGTCAAGAGACTTTCCAAGACTGCTGATATTGGACTATAATAACACTGGGACTGTTTACAAACAGTATCACTCCGCTGTGCACAGGCGTTCTAACCGTTATTGTAGAAAATGTTTGTGTTGCCTAGCAACAGCCTTGTCTGAGTCTCTGCTTCGTGTTGTGTTGGCAGAGCCGGATAAATGATTATATAAATGAACAAATCATAACCTGCTGTTTCTTATTGTTGTTATAAAATAAAATGAGCAGGTAAAACTGTTGTATAAAAGCAATATCACACTCGAGGTCGTGCGTTGTTGCTGAATATCAGCACTAGTGTGATTATCTACGGCACTCGGCCTGCCGCCTCGTGTCTACGACTGAATCACACCAGTGCTGATATTCAGCAACAACGCACTCACTCTCATGTGATATTGCTTATACATCATATCTAGCAAACACCATTTTGGCCCAAATATTGTCTTTGTCAAAGCTGAAGAAGAGTAGCCTGGCCTGCCAGACTCCTCCTCTGTTTAATTCTGCACAGAGAAACGGTCTGGGAACTCTCCTATTCAAATAACTCCACCCCCTGAGAATTCTAACCGAGCCAATCAGCGCTGAGTAGCGTATGTCACACACCATAATGCCGAGTTGGTCATAAACAACAAAGACAGCCGCGGTGATCCCTGCGGCTCTTTCCTCTGTTCTAAATGACTTGAATGTCTTTTAAACCACAACAAGTAGAAGCGCTAACAGCATTTCTTCTATAAAAAAAGAAGAAATGCATTTCTTCTGCTTCTAGACCTGCAGAAAGAGAAAAACAACAATACAACAAGAGCAAACTATCACTGCGTCAACTTGATGAGGAAATATAAAATCAACATTGTTTCACTGAACAATCTCACGATAGTAAATCACAGTGCATTTAGTGCCAACCACAGCCTTAAGACATGTGTTGAAAATGCCCAAGTCCATACTTATGAGAGCACCATGTGAGCACCTGTGTGTGTACACGCGCTTGTTTATGTAAGGCTTCTCAATATGCATTAATGGTTTTTAAAACTTCAAGGACAACTCTAGTGTGCTCTTTTTTTCTTGAGATCTCACTAGAGTTCCTTTTTTTTTTCTTCATGCATTTCTAAAGTATCGGATCCCAACTCTGTACTGGAAGATTCTTAAACTCAAGTGACTCTGAATCAGATTGGGAGCAAATATATGTGATCTGGACATCCCTATTGAGTTGGTTTTTCTAGCAGAAATTAAGATTTCCATTCAGTCCATGATTTTCTTCAAATCAAGGTTCAACTGCATCACAATATTTACAATATACCGTGATACTTACAAACATGAAATGAAATAACTTCAAACATTCCTGCTTTTACTAATTTCTTAACTTTTCTGTAGCACTGTTTATTTTTTTCCTCCCTATTCTACAGATTTGTCCCGACTAATATTTACAGGTCCTTTCACATTAATGTAATAATTGCTCCTGGCATTCCGCACATGCGTCACCCCATTTCACGGTGTTCGGAAGCACGCTGTCTGTCTCTGTGTGTGTAACTCACTTTCACTCCTTCATCTGTGGGTCACATTTGGCTTTCCACATGTTCACACACACATCTCGGGAATGTGAAAATCTCCGAGCGTGTGGGGGAAGCAACAGACGCGCGGAGAAGTCCGTGCTGTCTTCCTTTATTTAAACAAAGGCGGGCGTGAGCAGTTATGCTGTTGGAGACTTATGATATGAAGGACGCTGCTTCCTACCCTCTCTCAGTGACACCCTCTCCAGAGCTGGCTCTATTAAGACCCATCTCGTTCGTGACCGATACATCAATGTTATCGGCAGAGAGTGACAGCCAGCCAGCCACAGCCCTGAAACAGCACTACGGAAGGGGAAGAAAAAGCAAGAAAATAAACAAATGTACAACTCTGTCAGCTGAAGAACTAACCTCAGCTACCTTAATAAATTTAGCTAAAAACTTGTAAAAACCAAAATATTCTTTGGGGAAATGTCCTCTGCCTCTCCTTGCTGTGACATCTCGTTTAAGTCACGTGCTGTCTGTTTCGGTCTGAGAGGGGTGGGGCTTAGTGACTGAGCGTGTCTAGATCTGTGTTGTTGATCGGTTGGGAGTCTAGTATTAAGCTACCTGATTGGCTATAATGGAAAAATGAAATCAATTTTTTATCAAAGTTTCTATCAACCCATTTTTTCTATGGCTCGACACATGATATGATGTATTGATATAATTATATATTCTGTACATCATTATTGATCCTTTGCACCGACGTCACCTAATCACGTGGGTCCACCATGCTGGACGGCAAAAGCATGTTAACAGTGAGCGACACGAGTACTAAACTAAGGGAAAAGTAGAGCCTGAAATTGTTTTTGCGATCAAAACAAAAACAAAACTCCTCCAGCATTCCTTCAACTAGTTCGTGCCCAGTTCAGTTATCAGAAGAAGTAGCGCATCTAGCCGGGGCTCATAGAGAGCGGTATGTTAACTAGCTTACAAGCGTTAGCTTACGTTCTCTCTGCAGCTGTTCACCGATGTAAACATGTTGCTGACTTTGCCTAAATTCACCCCACTGGATTAATAACTTTATGTGGTAAACAGCGTTTCACTTTACACCAAAGCTGATTTTTAAAAAGTCTGGATCTCTACTAGTTTCTGTTGCTGGTGGTGTTACCGGGTTCAGCTGCTGCTCTCACACCAGAATGAGAAGATCTCTGAACGCTGACGCTCATATAAATAAATAATGTAATTTTAACACACGTAGTCATACATCAGAGCTTTAATATTGTTGATAATTATATCTCTTTACACGACAGTGGATGGAGCGCAGTGTCCGTGGTGAAATACCCATCCATCAGGATTATCAACAACTAGTATAAACAAACGCATCACATTTATCCCTGTCCCTGTCTTCCTCGTGAAATAAATTAACATTAATCTTACCCGGTAAAAACATGTTCACTGCAAATCTGAGGGCTAGTCCACTTGATTGATCGCTGCAGTTCATCTCCATCCTCAGTCTCCATCAAAGTTATTAAAAAAACAAAACGAGTTGAGTTTACATCCTTGTCTGTTAGTGCAGCCAACTACGCAGCAAGCTAAAACCATTTTACTGTCAAATCAACTAAATAAAAGCAATAAAAGGCTACAAACTGGCTTGTTATGACTAGCTTCACTTGAATTTCAACGGGTGTAAACAGTTTTTTTGCCGTCCATCATGGCAAAGGGGGCGGTCACATGAGTGGCGTGAAGTCACGTCCAAAGGGTCAATTGAATTATTCCAGCCCTAGTACGATGTCATTTACTGCCTTGTTTGTAGTTGTTACTTTACATTGTGAATATTGTGAAGCTTGAATGGAAGCAAATTAAGTCAAAAGTAATAGTGAAATTCATCCTTCCCCTATAAACCTTTGGTTGTGTGTTTCAGATCATTAGCAGAGAGACGGAGGAGACGGAGAGCGACCACAGGATCATAAAGAGGTGTCTTCGCTCCAGAGTGGCTAAATAAATCAATTCTCCTCTCATGATTTAACTGTCTGAACTAATGAAGGAGCCGTGTAATGTGGCACACACATGTAAACATATATTTAGTTGATATATTGTTATTTTTTACTATTCTGAAACATGCTTTTATTTTCATTTAAACAAAAACACCTGAGTCTTAATGTGTGCATCCTAAAGACACATTAACTCACATTTACTCTATATCCACTACATTGTTCCTCTGAATCAGAAGCACTCCATTTAAACACTTTATAGCCACAAGGTTTATTCTTTTTAAGTGCAATTGTTTCTCTGGGTTGTGCAAAATTCAGTTTGTTCATTTTTACTTTTCGTTATGATTCCTCTGTAACGTAGGAAGTCTCAGTAAACTAGTAAATGATTTATCTTAGAGCTGCTGTTATTCAACGTTTCAAACAGAATTTCTGTTTTTAGTGTTCTATTTTAATCTGCAGGATAATATTTGTCCTTGAATGTTTGACAGAATCTTAATGCCTCTCGGTTATTCCCATGTTTAACTAATGATCGGTTTAAATGATATAGCTGATTTGGGGTGGGGTGGGGGGGGGGGTGATGCTACACTGCTGTGATTAAAACAAGTTCATATTTCTAAGCATATTACGTTTGTGTGTAATTATTTTCTAATGTTGAACTTCTGTAACAGCTGAATAAATCTAGCAGCTCTGTGGCCTCTTCACATGTCTAGGGAGCCATATCATGCTTTTGAATTCTTCCTTTTTGCATCTAAATTAGAGGTCGATCGATATTGTTTTTTATGTTGCCAATACTGAAATGAGGTGGCTGTGGTCATCTGATAAGTGCTGCCGATTTTTTGGGCCAATTTCATGGCCAATATCTCGATGTTTGGCACCTTATCAGAATGCTTAATTATCACTAATAACTGGATGCACAAGATTTCTGAACCTAATCTGTTTTTAAACACTGAATTTAACCAACAATCTTAATTTTTTGAACTGCTCAGTGGTAAAATCAAACATAAC
This sequence comes from Nothobranchius furzeri, assembly GCF_043380555.1. Lineage (NCBI taxonomy): Eukaryota > Metazoa > Chordata > Actinopteri > Cyprinodontiformes > Nothobranchiidae > Nothobranchius > Nothobranchius furzeri. Next base: position 46,989,876 of record NC_091752.1, read on the forward strand.
AAAGCTTAATAAATAATACCAATAAACTGACCCAAGTATTGTCAAAAATAAACGATAACGAACAAGAATCTGCTTCTAGACCAGCAGAAAGAGAAGGAAAAAAAGCAAAAAATAAACAAAAGAATGGGACACAACAACAATACAAGATCAAGTTATCACTGCATCAACTTGATGAAGAAATATATAATCAACATTGTTTAACTGAACAATCACACGATAATAAATGACAGTGCTTTAAGTGCCCACCATAGCCTAAAGACATGTGTTGAACGTGCCCAAGTCCATACTTATGAGAGCACCATGTGAGCACCTGTGTGTACACGCACTTGTTTATGTTTCTATAGGAGCGTCATATAGAGAGTGTGGGGGGCCACAGATCTGCCCCCAAAGATATGCAGGAGACGGAGGGAGCTCCAAGTCCCAGAGATCCAGGGGTTGCCCCAGAGCATAGGAACTCCAGGGAGACTGTGACATACACAAACGCAGTCACACACTCCCTCCCTCATGCTCACACATACACATACAACCAAAGACTTACAAAAATGCACGCCGGACACCCACTCATGCTCCCCATACACACCCTATTCACTCTGGTTCTGGTACTGCTGCACATGGGGTACAACCATTACCGGTTACAAGAGTTCGACCCTTTCTGCTGGGGTGCTGATGAGCAGGCTCCCCCACCCAACGCTGAGCACAGCAATCCACCACCCCAGACCCCAACCGGATGGCCAGATCTCCCTTCTAGCCTCCAGCCCCAGGAAGCCAAGCAACAACAGAGGTGTGCTAAGACCCCTAGTCTCCCTCCGCCTGCTCCAATATGGTGTTATTGAGTGTTGATGAGGTGTATTCCATGGCTGTAGTGAGCGGGCATCGTCTGGCCAATGCCAGCTGATGCCACCACACCACCCCACTTGCACCCATAGCCCTCAGTGTCTAAATGCAGTTTAAAATTGGAAGTGGGCACCGACACTTGGGATGAGGCTGAGAAATCCCCCTGCCAAATGCCGTTGGATGTGCTCACTCCCAAGGCCCTAAGTGTGTGTTTGCGTGGAATGTCGTTGGTGGAAGTGGTTAAGGTGCAGATAAGATTGGGGGGCAGGTTGCCACAGGAATGCGGAAATGGGGTCCACACCCGCACTCCCTGACTTGTCCACCCCCCAAGGTCCTATGTGCATGTTTGTGATGATGATGATGTGAGGGAGCAGGAGGAGAGAAATGTGTGGGGATTGGGAGGAATGGCTGGTTGGACTTAGCCCTCCAGGGAGCCAGCTCCCCCACGGGCCCCAATAGGCACCTCTGTTGTCAAAATGCCACCCAGAGCATGAAGACCCCAGCCCATCCTGCCAGGGCCCGAAGCAGAAGTATCACAGAGCCTCACGGAGTCCGAGGGCACCACCCCAGCACAACTTCCGGACTATAAAAGACATAGGACATCCAGGAAAGGTTGGGTTCCCCCCCCCCCCCCCCGCTGCTAGTGGTTCAATAAAGATAGCAAACAGTGAGGGGGAGAGTGGGCATCTCACATATGCATATATTTTTCTAAGTGTTGAACAGATTGACCAGACGTACCAGACTTGATTTGGAGTACCAGACTGCTGGAAGTCCAGCCGGTGCAGGAGTTGGGGCTTAGTGGGCTGCAAGGTTCAACTGGTGCACAAGTCCTCCATGCACATTCCTACATGCTTGCTTTGAAACATTTTTGGGGTCACGTGCACAAGAACGTTTGGTTCACATTCATTGCCCTGACAAATGACTTCTTCCATGTTTTGATAACTCCAAAACAATGGAAATCACTGTTTTTTGTTCAAAATGAGTCCATTGTCATGGCTCTGTCATTTATGAGACTATTGGACAGTGGGCTGGTGGCCCACACGGTGGTTCCGCTTGGTTAATTTCACTCGAAACTACTCGGCGATTGTTCGCTCACCTTTGAGTGAAATTGATGCATATAAGAGGTGCTTGCTTCCAGTTCCTGCTTCAATGGGAGGAATCTTCATATACTGGGAATTCCCAGCATTATGACTGAAGGGATCTCCCTCGCTTATCTGATGTCACGCATTCCTGTGCTGACAGACACCTCCCTGCTGGGTTGAAATAAACAAATAACATTTCAAAGGGGGGGGGGGGGGGGGGGCATGCCCTTATCCCTTATCCCATACAGTGGTATTTCATTGGCCTCTCCATACATTTTCCCACAGAAACATGCTGGGACTAAATGTGATAAAACATTTCGTTATTCTGCTTCATGCATCATGTCATGGGCCAGGGGCTTATGGTTGGCAGCTGAAATGGCAGCTTTGGGAGGGTTAGGGTTAGGTATTTTGGGGGGAGCAGGGCAGAGCCCTAACGAACCTGGTTTTCACTCAGGTGCTTGTCGCTCACAACTGCTTTGCTACTGACTCTAATTGGCATCTCAGTGGCTGTGTCACGCCTCAGGATTTTGGTTGATGGCTGTCCTATCATCTCAGGCCCTAACCTGGCTTCATGCATAAAAGCATCACTGGCCATTTCAGATCCAGGACTCTTACCTGGATGGAGGTTTTCCTCCTCCAGACTATCCTGATGAGGAGGCCACTTTTCATGTACTCTGTCTGGTGAGCGTTTTCATTGCTATGTCTCATGCACCATGGAGGTGCAGCGCTCACAGGGGTTGTTTGTGTATTACAGGGACTGTTCCGTCGGATGTCCTCTGTTGACCCAGTGACTTCACAATGCCTGTGTAAGTCTGTTTTTACTCACTTACACGTCTTCAGGTTGTAGCTGAGAGCGCACTCCACCATAGGGTTTTTTCCTGTTCTATGGTGCTGAGCAGAGGTGGAAAGTAACAAATTACATTTACTTTGTGTTACTGTAATTGAGTAGCTTTTTGTGTGTTTATACTTTTTAAGTCATTTTTAAAGTCTGTATTTTTACTTTTACTTGAATATGTTTTTTAAAGAATTCTACTTTGCTACATTTTCAAACATGATTGGTCTGTATTTGTATAATGCCTTCTAGGGTTTTACAACCCCCAAGGAACTTGGGCTACATTCAGACTGCAGGCAAATCCGCATCAAATCCGATTTTTTTTTTCTCCACATGCGACCCATATCTGATTTTTTTATGACAGTCTGAACAGCACAGATCTGATTTTTTCAAATTCGTTTCTTGTGTAGTACTGATTCTGATACATATCTGATGTGTTTGAAAGCGACTGCAGTCTGAACAGTCATGTCGCTGTTACGGTAGCTGCTGTTTTTGAGTTTCTGAGATGTGCATCCACCACTTTCTTGTGCAGCACCTAGGACAGCTGCTTCCCTAAAGGCTCTGATCCAGGACCATGGACAGCGCCAGAGCTGGAGTCACTCACAGCTGGGCTGCATTCCCTGATTGGCCTGTTCCTCTTTAAAAGCAGCCAGCTGCAGATCATCGGGGGAGAGGGGGAATGCTTGGTTGTTGCAGTAGCTTTGCTGTTCTTGACTTTGGTCTGAGGTTGTGATAAGCTTCTAGGTAACTTTTAACTCACATGAGTTTAGCGTTTTGTTGCCTTTAGTTTGTTTGTGATAACTTTTGTGAGTTTAGTCATTTCAGTTTTCTTGTCTTTTATAGAAGCTTTGTTTTGGTCACCATTTAGAACAGCATTTTGTTGACACAGAGACAATTTTGGGTTAATGTTGCTCCAGAGGGAGTTCAGTTATTTTGGGGTTGCTTGTCAGGCCTTTGATAACTCCTGTGCTAAGGATCGTTTGTTTGGTTTTGCCTCTGCCCTTTTGGCATTTGAACGTAATTAGTCCTTTGATTTTATTGCCCCCCCCCCCCCACACACACACACACACACACACACACACTCACACACACACACACACACACACTTTGGGTCAATTTCAGTTGACCATTATTACATTTAGGTTTAGTTCAGGCTTTTTAGAAGGAGTTCAACTTATCTCCCTTTTAGGATAAAGTAAAACCTAGCTGAGCCTACAGAGGGGGTGTAGCAGTCGTGTTAAATCCATCTCCTACATCATTGAGTCAGCGGAGGTGAGCGTCGTGTGTTGACGTTACGGAGAAGTGCTGACTGAAGGATTCAGAAGTAAGTCTGAACATCCTGTTTTGTTTAGGAATTAAAAATACAGGAAAGCATGAGAACGGGAGCGAGAGGTGCTGTTGGAGTAAAGCTTCTCACCGGTCTCAGTCTCTGTGAAGACAGGGGTGGGGGTCACCGTGAGAACAGGGGTTTCTCTGTTAATTAACAAATCCTCCATAATTCTGCTATGAAATTGAAGCCAACAAGGAAGTGGTAAAAATTGCATTTCAACTCTCATCCGCTAGGGGCTGGTCCCAGAAGTGAGCAAATCCTCAGTGAAGCACAAGCCCAAGTGGCTCACTAATGGGCCATTCCCATCTGTACCGGGTCGGCCCGGGCCGGGTAGCGTAGGTTGTTTACATATCTGGGTGGCCTGGTATTTTTCTGGGCAAACCAAGGCTCATTCTCAGCCCTCTTCTCGAGGGGGTCTGCTTCAGGCCGACCAGGGCCAACACACCCACTGCTGACAGCAAATTCACACCTTCCATTAGAGCAAGCCTCTGATTGGTGGGTAGAATCAGCCCACATGGGCTTAAGACAAGGATGTGTGGAATCAACCGGGCCAGGCTGGGGCCGACTGGGGCTACCCGGCCCGGGCCGACCCGGTACAGATGGGAATTGCCCATAAAAGGTCTGTAAAAACACTCCATTCAGTGCATTAATGTTATAAAAATATATTTACAAATGCACATCACGAAAGTGACATCATCAAACCAGACACGGATAAAAACAGGGAAAAAAGGCTTTAAGTTCAGCGAACTTCAAATCCTTCCTTCAGGAGGAAGGAAACACCATTAATCTGGCCACGTGATAAGTAGCAGTTATGCTAGGGCAGAGGAGATTCTGGGGTGACGTCACATATGCGACGTACCGATGTCCAATTTGTAGTCATGATAATTACAAACATTTACAAGCTGATAAATTTCAAAGTACGTGACAGGTGTGGTCAAAACACACGTCATCATTTTTCATTTAAAATGAAGTACAACAGCTGTGCGATACAGGGCGTAAGACAGAGCGGATTCGAAAACAGCTCTTTTAACCCATTAACTTGCAAAGTTTTTTTTTTTTTTTTTTGGGGGGGGGGGGGGGGGGGTCTTCCAGGGACCCATGACCCGACCGGAAAGGAAGGAGACTTGGGCTTCCTATATGGAAGAGAATGAGCCTCAGTTCTTAAAGATAATATGACACCACTAGCCATTGGATAACTACTCTGATGACATTTCATTTCTCATCTCATCTACCTACATAGGAGTGGAGTTTCCCCAAGGGATAAAAAATGTGTTTTGGGCGTTGGTCAGGAGGATATCAGGCTGGGCTTAAATGTCCTCCAGACGCATGCATGAATCTGTACTGACATGGACTGGAATGAAATAATTGTGTTACCTTTTTTAATTTAAACTTTATCATTGAGTCACAGCTCATCATGAAAATTAACCACAACAGGATGGATGGATGGATGGATATTTATTCCACATACATATTTTCTTCTATGAGCTGAGCTGAACTCTCTCTGATTTGTGTGACTGACTGACTGAATGAATAACATCCTGTCAGACTAGACTTGGGTATATATCCTGTGTTTTTAGAGTCTGACAACTGAATCTGTCTGTGAACGTTACTGACCTCCAAATGGGCTTTGGTCTCAGATCCTGAACCAGAATATGGCCTCTTGAGTTTCTACCCACCCTAACCTCAGTGATTCTTGTAGGCCAAGTAAATTATAATGTAATGATATAACATGTGACACATGTTATAAACTATAAAATAGTTTTAAAATCTGAATCAAATAAACTGAAACATCTATGTTTTGATTTCCTAAAAAAAATCGTATTTTATTGTGAAAGGAAAAAGCTGAGATCTGCTTCCGGTACACACCTGCTCGAGACCGGAAGTCCTACTCCAGGTAGTTCCTCCACCTTTTGATGCCTCCTCTCACACCAGATGAGTTTAATAAAAACACAAAATATAAAAACATATAGAACGAGTCTTTAAATGTTGGTTAATTATTTCTGTGGTTTTTAGTTAATGCAGGTGGTATTTTCCTTTTCTTGTGTTTTTATGTCAGCTGACGACATGTTTTTCTGTTCAGTTGGTGTTTAAGTTTTCTTATAATAATAATAATAATAATAATAATAATAATAATAATAATAATAATGATAATTATGATAATTATAATAATAATACGTTAATGATAACAACAGGCCAAATTGCAGACGTTGGCAGGTGAGTCCGGGTCCGGTTCCGCCCTCAGCTGATGACGCTTCTCGTGCCTGACGTGCAGGAAGTTCGGCTTAAGGATTTGACAGAACCGGATCTGGTCTCCGAAGAGCTCCAGCATCTGGAACAGAGATCATCAACCCGCCTCAGACCGAAAAAAAGGATCCCGGTGGACAAAGGAGCGGTTCAAGCGAGGTCTAGTTCCGATCGGAGACTGTGGTTCTTTGACCAGAACCAGAACTGGCCCTCCTTGGATTATCTGGCCTGACATCACCGGGATGAATCATCTTCATCTTGCTCATCACCAGGGTGGTTCGGAGATGCTGTAACGGAACCTTCAGAATAGACCTGCGAGGCCCAACGCAGGTGGTCCGGTCTGACTAAACCCGGTTCGGCTCTATGATGGAGGAGATCCTCCGAAAGCTGCAGAAGGAGGCGTCCGGTCACAAAAACAAAGGGATCCGAGACGCGTGCGGGTTCGCCTGCGGTGAGTCTTGTCTGCGGTTCCGGTATCGGTAATAGCGGGCTTTGGGGGACCACAACATGATTTAGAGGGTTCCAAACATTCTGTTTGGTCCAAATGGGCTCAGCTGAGCAACTGTGAGTCACACACAGCAACAGCCCAAGTTGTCTCTGAAACCCAACTGGGTTCGGTTCGGTTCATTAGAACTTCTCCAGGTAAAACATTTGGCGGTTTGGCTTATTTACTTTAAATCAGAACCAAACCAAGGGCCCATTTTGGTCTGCGTTTTCCGAAGCAGAGAGTGAATGGCTATTGCAGTCCCACCTTCATCCACTCCCTAGTGGATGAAGGTGGGACTGCACCAGATCTGAGCAAATCCCAGTTTCACAGCAGAAATAAACATGTTTACAACCTGGTCCAAAAACCCATTTCAGATTTAATAGATCTAGTTTACATGCATGACAACTCTGAGGGGGCGTTTTTTTCTAACTCTTTAAGTGTAATTAAATGCTTAAAAATCTGAATAATTAATGTGCATTAAACGTCTGTTTCATTGTAGATTGTAGATTTTGGTTCCTTTGGCATATTTCACTTTCAGCCTGGCTGTTTATAAAATTACAAACCTTAAAGTTCAAAGATTTGATAGAATTTAGGACTGCATTATTTATGTACAAAGTTAAAAAAAGTTACTGCCTGAAAATATTTTAAATCTGTTTGCAGAAAGACGAGGTGAATATAGGGTTGAGAAGGGAATTAAATTTGAAGCAGCATTATGCTCGAACAAAATTGAAAAGTATGTGTATTTCAATTAGTGGAGTTATTTTATGGAATACTCTTGAGGAAAGAATAAAAGAAAATTTAAATATAGTGCAATTTAAGAAATTATATAAAGAATTTTTTCTAAATGTAGCGTTATGGATTTATGCTCTTTTATGAAAGAGGAACCATGCTACGTATTAATTCGGAATATTAATTTTAATAAATCAATAACCAAATTTTATATTGTTCAGAAGACTCAAAGGTTGTTTTCATCCATAAACTGCCGATAATATCTGAGTGTCTGTGTTTCAGTTCAATGAGGAAACAAGTTTGAAGGATTAAAAGTTTTAATTCTTCAAATTAAACTAATGATTTTTAAAACTGACAAACAGGAAATACAATCAACATTAGTAACTTTGTGGGACAATCTCTTTAACAGTTGATATGCTGTTCTGGCTCAAATAGACCTTCTGATGAATTTATGAAGATTGAGAATGTTGTGATGGTGAGAGTGATATGAGCTGGGATGGGTGCGTGAGTGCATCTGATTTTGCTTCAGGAAGAACCAGGTGTCTGAGTGAAAAGTGATGGTTTGAATAAACTTAGGCTCTTAGTTGGAAAAGATGCATCAAAACGCTAAACACCGTGTTCTGTCTCACCGAATTCTTTTGGACCCTCTTTCGGATCCGGGGCGTCACCTTAGGATGTTTCATCCAGGGCACCTTGGCTGGCAGAAAAGACAAAGATGCGCTGCGACCCGGTCCAGAGTTGTCCTCGGTACACGTTGATGGTAAAGCGTTTTGTCGACGCGCTTTCTTAAGTTAATTCACTCAGAAATCAAAAGACTCGGTAATGAGTCTGCGTTAGAAGTTGCGATTCAGCTATTCTGCCTGGCGTGGCAGAAACAGCGTGAGAGGAGGGGGGGAGGATTGAGCCCATGGGCTCCGTTCCCCGTTAGCGGTTGTTCACAAGTCCTCTCTCTATCGTGGCCCAACACGAACTGAATCATAAGACTGAAAACTTACCAAAAACCTTTCTCTTCTCAAAGCAAACGTGCGTCATCAAATGTGTCTGGAGTTTACTGTGAGCAGGTGTGTGTGGATGTGTGTGAATGTTTGTGCTTGAGTGTGTGTGAAGGTCAGTAACAAACATTCTCAACATTATTTAAGAATGGATTCATTAAACCATTATAATTACCCCAAAGCTAAATAGTCATTCATTTGATTAATCACATTTATAATGAGCAAAATGATAATGGTTACTTTAACATTAAAATCAAGAAAAAGAAGTTTAAACTTTATGTTTTGACTTGGTCTGGGTACAACTCATGTAAACACATCTTCTGGTAGACTGCAGGTGGTTGATGTTATGGTTTCCTCCCAGACTCGCTGGCGTTCAGGTCTTAATCTGTGGGTGAAAGTTCTCAGCGACCCAGCTTTGACACAGCTGAGTCCAACACCACCGTTGTGACAGAAAACCCATATTTCCTCACGTTACACAGACAAGACGATCACATGTTTGTAAATGTACTAGTGATAATATATATTAACGTTTTTGTAATTGATGTTGATACTTTTGAGTTGTTGTATTGTGATGTTGTGTTCAGAAGTTGTTGTATTCTGATATTTTAATTTTTTTAAGTATGAGCAAATTGATTTAGGGATAGGTGAAATAAGCTATGCTTCCTATTCCTTTTCAATCAGTTATGGTTGTGATAAGTTGTCTAAGTTGGAAATTATTATATGTATTGTTGTATTTGTTTGAAATAAAGAAGTCAGTTTAGTTTATTTTCACATTATTAGCACCTAGCTTAGCCTACATGTGGTGATAAATGCATAAACTCGCTTTAAACACAAGAAATCATTCATTTTGTTTTCCAACGTAACTCGACAACTACATTTAGTTTTGAAAGTTTGGTAAGATCTCCAGGCTGCCATGGATATTCTATAGGTGCGCACAAGTCGCCATTGTAATGAACGGAGGAACCAGGGAAATGAGGAAGTGTGGCAGTTCAGCGAAACAACCGCATGGTTCTTTCTCTGCTTTTGGTTTGAAGTGTTATTGGTGGAAGTTTTTAGACAAATGCGAGAAAACAACTTCATTCATTTTTTCAAAAATTTTCTTCTTTCCACAATATGTTTATAGCCATAAAATGTCAGAATATTTTTAATAATAATAATAATACATCAAACTTGTATAGAGCTTTTTAGGACACTCCGAAACGCTTCCATGCACTCTTACATTCACACACTGCCAGTGATGGTAAGCTACTTTGTAGCCACAGCCGCCCCGGGGCGGTCTGACAGAGGAGAGGATGCCATTTGGTGCCATCGGCCTCTCTGACCACCACCAACACCGGTAAGTTGGGTGAAGTGTCTTGCCCAAGGACACAACAGCAGGATACCCCTGGTGGGAGCTGGAATCGAACCCATGACCCTCCGATCATGAGGCAACCTGCTCTACCTCCTGAGCTACTGCTGCTCCTCACACTGTCCTATCGGGTGACCCCTCCAGGAAAGGTGACCGTTGACCCGGTCTGATGGTTTATCCCTCGACGTCCATGTGGCGGGGGGGAGGTGGTGCTCACTTCTCACCCCTGCCACGTGGACCTCAAGGGATAAACCATCAGCCTGGGTCAACGGTCACCTTTCCTGGAGGGTTAGGTTTAAGAGACATGAAAAATGTTTCAGTCTAATTTGTTTTCTAAATTAGTCATTGCAGCTGCAATATGAACAGTCAGTCATTGCAACATTTTCCAATTTTTTTCTGTTTAATTACAGAAACTCTGGAGTCTCACAACGAATCAACCAGGATTTCCTCCTCACAGCTCCGGTGAGTTTCACATTCATCCTCATTCTTTCGGAGCACTTATTTTACTCTTTATTTATTATTTATACATGAACACAGTAAACAAAAAAAAAAGGTCATTAACAGGAACAAAAACAAAACGTAGGGGTATCAACTATCATGTCGTCAGTTAGTTTCTCACAGGGTCTATTTCTTCAAACACTTATCAAAGGTGTTCATTTTGAGTCTCCGCTTAAAAGTCAGCTCTTCCCTTCTATATATTTCGGCCACAATCTCCTTCCACTGACTTGCTCCTGGTGGGTTTGTTTTATGCCAGGTCCTGGTGACGGCTTTCTTAGCGAACGCAGTCATTATTTTAAAGGTGCAGATGTCCTCCCTTCTTATCAGCCTGTCTGGAATCAGGCCACGATGTAGCAGACGAGGATCCCTGGGTCGTTGCGGGAGCTCCTCTATCGATTCAATAACTTCAGACCAAAAGGGGTGTAATTTGTCACATGACCAGAAAACATGTGGGGGATTTACATTGATGTGTCCACACTCCCTCCAACATTGCTGTACCACTTTAGTCTGTTTATTTTTTATGGGGTGTGAGGAAACGCCTTATTCAATTCTTCCATCGATCTTCTCTCCAGGATCTAGAGCCGGTAGAGCTAGAATGCGTTTTACACATCAAATTCATTCTCTGAAATCCCATCTTGTAGTTTCCTCTCCCATTTGATTTTAATTTGGATTGATTTATTTCCATTACAATCTTGAATATCACTACAGTGTTTTGAAACTTTCATCTTCGACGGGTTTGTGATTTATTGAGTCTAATAAGGCTTTTACTAGCTTATTACATGCAGACGGTTGCTGCAGTTTTCCCTCAGTGTTACAGAAATGTGTAATGTCTCGTCTCGTCTCGTCTCGTCTCGTCTTCCTCCGCTTATCCGGGTCCGGGTCGCGGGGGCAGCATCCCAACTAGGGAGCTCCAGGCCGTCCTCTCCCCGGCCTTGTCCACCAGCTCCTCCGGCAGGACCCCAAGGCGTTCCCGGACCAGATTGGAGATGTAACCTCTCCAACGTGTCCTGGGTCGACCCGGGGGCCTTCTGCCGGCAGGACATGCCCGAAACACCTCCCCGGGGAGGCGTCCAGGAGGCATCCTGACCAGATGCCCAAACCACCTCAACTGGCTCCTTTCGATCCGGAGGAGCAGCGGTTCTACTCCGAGTCCCTCCCGAATGTCCGAGCTCCTCACCCTATCTCTAAGGCTGAGCCCGGCCACCCTACGGAGGAAACTCATTTCGGCCGCTTGTATCCGCGATCTCGTTGAACCGTCACCTTATCGTGGTGGAGGAGTTTGAGTGCCCTAATGATCCTAGGAGCTATGTTGTCTGGGGCACTTAGTGCCCCTGGTAGGGTCTCCCATGACAAATTGGTCTTAGGTGAAGGGTGAGACAAAGAACGGTTCGAAGGATCTTTCATGGCGGTTAAAATGAAGAGTCGGAGTACCCGGCCCGGAGGGTTACCGGGGTCCCACCCTGGAGCCAGGCCTGGGGTTGGGGCCCGTGAGCGAGCGCCTGGTGGCCGGGCTTTCGCCCATGGGGCCCGGCCGGGCCCAGCCCGAACCGGATACATGGGCTCGTCCAACTGTGGACCCACCACCCGCAGGAGGAACATGAAGGGTCCGGTGCAATGCGAATCGGGTGGCAGACCAAGGCGGGAGCCTTGGCGGTCCAATCCCCGGACAAGAATGTGTAATGTAACAAGGCTAAAGGCCTGTAGTTCATCAAATTGCTGAAAGTTAACTTTCTCAAACATACAGGTTGTGACAGCCTGACACAGGAGATGTTGATTATGAAAAACGCATCCATTATTCAGTACCTCCAGACTCCTGATGCCTCTGAGGACACAATAATCTCTATCTATCTCCTTTTAATGAAGTTACCTTTTGTTTTTGGCTCATAGAATAACTTTTCTAATTTTAAAAGGTCTTTACAATCATAATCCTGTGGTACCTACAGTATGTCAGTCTGCCTCACTGAAATCTTGTGGCGTACAATGTGCCGCCTTTCTGGAATTCTCACAGTGTGACCTGAACAATCCTGTGCGACAGCCAAAAACAGCATAGTGTGATCTGGGCATTACTCAGTGTAGGTATTTGGCTGTGGCTCCTTTTCTTGCAGCTTCATCAAGGTGTAGCATAGCTCAAGGCATGTATTTAATCGAAAGTGCTTGTGGGATACTGAGGTACTTTTAGCTGTCCTCGATGTCTGCTGTTGTTCCTTGTGGGAGTAAGACCCCTTCTTCTCCTTTTGCCCTGCCACTTTAGCTGGTTGGGTCGAGAAGAGCCGGTTTATTCATCTGGCTTCACTTACTCTCGTGTATCTCTTTAGGCGACTGGCCAAGGCTTGGAGTCTTTGTTGGGCAGTTTCCAGTGCTTCAGAATAGAATAGAAGAAGAATAGAATAGACTTCATTGATCCCACAGTGGGGAAAATCACTTGTTACAGCAGCACCCGCACTTAAGGGAATAATCAGAAGAAAAACGATAACAAAGGTACATGTGTGCACACATAGGCAGTAGTCTAGAATTGTAACCTTCGACCGCTAAAAACCACAAATAAAAAAGGAAAAAACTTTGGTTCCTACACTCTGCAACATACTGCAAGAGACATGGACACACTATGTAAATTAGTATTATTCCTTATATAGGAAACCTTTTTTCTGATTGGCTGAATGAACTGACCTGAATTGGAATGTTTATTATGTGAAGTGCCTTGAGATGACTCTTGTTGTGATTTGGCGCTATATAAATAAACTTGAATAGAAAATTGCATGTAAAGCTGGTATTGAACGAGTACTGAACACATACTGAATATTGCATTGGTGTTATTGTGTAACAGGATAATGCCAGTACGCCTTAAACTAAGGAGTTATACACTCTTACTGCAGAGGGGATGAATGATCTACGGTAGCAGATGGCTCAGTCTTCCCCTGAAGGAGCTGTCCATGGTCTCCACAGTGGAATGCAGTGGGTGGGAGTTTTTTTAAGATTGTGGTCATCTTCCCCAGCGTCCTCCTTTCACACGTCTCCTTAACTGTATCCAGTGACTAGATAGATAGATAGATAGATAGATAGATAGATAGATAGATAGATAGATAGATAGATAGATAGATGATTGATAGATGGAAAGCTTCAGGTATGGGTATCTGGCTGCAGCTCTTGAGCCCTGGTTTTCTCATTTAACCTTGCTGACACCTGGCTCACTTCTCTCTGTGTTGCCTCCAACCTTCTCTTCTATGGTGGGTTTCACATGGTTGCTCTTGCACTTATAGCCAGGCATCTCAAGGATCATTGCTGCTGAAGTGTATATCAGCTCATTGGTTTCAGTGATGTTGGTTGTAGGAATTGTTCTCAATTATTCACATCTTCAAGGATTTCGGATGGTACTTATCTCAGCCGTTGTAGTTGCCGTTGAGGTTGCCTGGTGTCCATTTGTGCCATTACCCTGTCTCTCAGTTCAGTTGCTGCCTCCTTTGGTGTTGTTTCACTCATTGGGGCTTCATACCCAGTCTCTGGATGGGGAGTTGATGTTAACTCAACTGAGATAAACTTGATCCAACATTCTTAGCAAATCCTGCGTGAGTATTACTCATGTATTCCTGCATGAGTCCTCAAGGCTGCAAGATGCAGGCCTCCTTATCTTTTACCCTCTGAATAAAATCTTCCCTGACATAAATGACTTTAAAACTTCATATTCTGTTGGATGAACAATTTGTTTAAAACCAAAGTGATTCATTAATGTGTCCTATACTTTACAGTGTGGGTTAAAATGAATATTTTCCTGTAATGATCTTAAATTACACCAGATTATTATTTGTTGATTTATTGTTAATCTATCAGTATATTCTCACCTCATAATATTAATAATGTTAAAACATTTGTGCTTCTTATAATCTGTTTAAAATTTTCACTTTACATAACTGTTATAATATTTGAACTTCACACTAAGAGTTAACTTATCTGAGTGAGGGAGTGATTCTTAGAGGGACTACTGGTAAGCCCTTTAAACTTCTCAAATGCAGCTTTGTCTAAATTTGTCAACAACAGTTGATAGGGATCAGGAAGTGATACCCCCAAGGCACTTGGGCAGTCATTCACCCATTCACACACACATTCACATGCTAGTGGGGATGTGCTACAATGTAGCCACAACTCCCCTGGGGCACACTGACGGAGGCGAGCAGCTCTTTGTCTTACTCTTTGTTGGACTCATGAAATGACAAAAGTCTTACGCCATCCTCCTCACCAAATCAACACTGGCTCATGATCAGTTTATCAGTGGAGAATGGACAGGTTTTCCTCATAATAACAGTTTTGGTGGCTCTGATCTGTGTTTGTCTTCAGAGGACGATGTCTGCTGCCTCTCCAGATGGCTCTGGAGTCCAGGAACACCAAACTGGGACAGACAGCTCTGGCTGGCATGCAGGTTCAGGATAACCCCACATCTCTCCTTTCATCTGAACTACCGTAATTTCCGGACTATAGAGCACACCTCAATAAAAGCCGCACCAACAAAAAAAAAGGGGTTTTCTATACACACACGCCGCACTCGAATACAAGCCGCGGCGCAGCAGCCACATGCGGGTCTCCGGTGCACAGCGCATGTACGGCCATAACATAAGATAATTAGACAGAAAAACGCTACACAAGTTTTTCGTTGTTTTAATTCAACAAAACAAATTTTAAACACGGGTGAACGTGCCTGCAAGTTTAGAAAAGAAAACAGCACTGATAGCATTCATATTTCTGGATGGTTATAAAATAAAAACAGAACTGACACGTTATTACCGGTAATTTGCATGTTTAGAAGAAAAGAATAGCGCTGACACAGCATTAGTAAGCCCTGGATGATTAGAAAATAAAAACTGCACACAAAACATGCCTGGTTAGTAAATAAAACACACTTGCCTACCAGAAGAAGTTATTCGCTCTCATCTTCCTCTTGCGCACTAAAGCCATTAAAGTCCTCTTCTTCAGTGTCGGAGTTGAACAGCCTCAGAAGAGCTTCGTCACATACCTTTTCTGTGGCGATGTCAGTGTCGCTGTCCGTGTTGCTGTCATCATCCCCGGGTGAAGCTGGCTTGAATGAGTTCTTCCCGCTGCCGTCTCCAGCGCCGAACCATGGATTCATTCATGCCAAGCTTACGTGCGGCAGCACTGTTTCCCTCCTTTACTGCCAGATCGATGGCCTTCAACTTAAATGCGGCAACATATGAACTCATACGTGTAGTTTCCATGATGAGGGGGGTATGGATTTAAAAAAAAATCTTCGTCGTGCCGGCTGCTTGCATGTGCTAAATTAAAATGAGCACTTTCTTCGATTTCCACTTTTGACTTCCACCTGTTTCACTTTCTGCTACAGCGCCCCCTGGCAGGTGAAAGAAAATATTCAGTAAAGCCGCACCTCATTATAAGCCGCATGGTTCAAAGCGTGGGAAAAAAGTAGCGGCTAATAGTCCGGAATATACGGTACATCAACTCCTAGCGTTAAGTGTGATCTGTGTGTCTCCATCAGAAGCTCCTGTGTGATGACCGGTTCCTGGGCGGGGTTGGGTCTGAGGTGGAGCTTCTGGAGAAACAGTTGCTCAGCCAGATGTTGGAGGCTCTCAGAGTCACGCCCACTCTCCATGAGGACCTGCAGGTGGAGGTCATGAAGGTGAGATCTGCAACCAGGGAAGTGATGAGACAGGATAATGTAATGTGGGCTCATAGATTCCAGGTTCTGGGCCCCTTAAGGTCCGATTTAAAGTTCAGTTTGTCTTTCACTCAGTGTGTCTGTGTGCGTGTGTGTGTGCGCGTGTGTGTGCGCGCGTGTGTGTGTGTGTGTGTGTGTGTGTGTGTGTGTGTGTGTGTGTGTGTGTGTGTGTGTGTGTGCGTGCGCGCGCGCGCGTGTGTGCGTGTGCGCGCTTGTTTAAGTGGACAAATTTTGACTTTAACCTGTAACGTGTGAACATTTTTACATTGTGGGGACATTTTACTGATCCACACTGAATCACCCTAAAAGCTGGTTCTAGAGGTTTGGTGTGTATTAATTCTTAGTTGAAGTTAGTTAGGGTTAGGAATAGAACCACAGTGGGTGAAGGGATATTCCACCCCAAAGTCAAATGTTGTCTGTTGACATATTTTCCAGAGTTAGGTAATTGGGAAAAAATAATGTTTAACCAGCCCTGTCATTCTCCTGACCCGGCTGTACTCCTTTCAGTTTAGCTTAGTATAGCTAACAGCATGTGCATCTGTGTTTAGAAACAATTGTCTTTGGGACTGCCAGCGGAGGCTTACAGCTGTGCTTTGTCATAATGTAGTCCCAAGTCTAAAATGGCACCTATGATTCCTTTAGGCTACTTATTATTTTCACTTGCAGTCAGTCTGATTTATTTAAATCACTAAGCAGAGTTGGGACACTACAGTAGATTTTAGAGATTTTTTTTACTCACAATGCTAGTTGGAGCCATTCAATGTTTCATACTAAGCTAAACTGAAGGGAGTAAAGCCGGGTCAGGGGAATGATTGGGCTGGTTAGATACGTGTTTTTTCCCACTTATCTAACGCTGGGGAATACCGTGAATCCTCTTAATACAGGCCCGGTCTTTATTTGCGCAAGTGCATCCTGGTTCAGGCCTTTATTGGAAGGGGACCAGAATTAGAGGCAGGCCTCAATTTCCATTTGGGCTAAATAAACGACCAGTAGAATGGATAAAAACAAGATTTTGTATTTACTTCAAACTATAAAACAGGTTTGTTTATTGAAAATGTACAGTACATATGCATATAGAACATTTACAACAAACTGTTGTTTCAGGATAAATGCCACTATGTTAACATAGCAAACATGCCAGTAGTGCATTGTAAACACTTGGTGATAATTGGGTTGATTCACAACAAAAGGCAACAGACACCTTAATGCTGCAAAGTTTAACCGTTCGTGTCTCGTTTGGTTTGAAGTAAAATAATCTTCCTTTAGTAAGCTTTACCTGTGATGAAATGATCACTGCTAGCTGTAGCATTTTCTGTTTCGTTTCTGCTCATCTTACAGAGACCATGATTCACTATTCCGTCTTCGTCCAGTAAGTTAAGTCCTTTGTGGGGCACTACTTTCGGGACACGAAAACAAGAACGTTTGTTTTTGTCCTGATCGCACGGAATTTGGCTATTTTTACACCCAGTCAACAAAGTAAACACAACCTGGGGTAAACCGGAGGCAGTATTGAGAAGTGAAGTGGTCTCACACGACGTGCCGCACCGCGCCACTGAGCGCTACTTGGAAAGTCACGCGATAGTCACGACATCACGCGGGACTTGAAAACAGGAAGCGGGAAGTGACTCTATTGTTTATATGTGATCAGACTTGCCGTTGTGTTTTGTGAGACTAATTTATTAACAGTGGGAAAGTATGCTATTTATTAAAATATTTTAAAATCAGTCGTACTTTAAAGTTATCAAAATTGCTGTTAGGTTAGTGCCGTAAAGCCGGCCACCATTAGAGCCCGGCCTTTATTTACCCTCCCTGAAAGTGAGACCGGTTAATGTAGGAGAGTTGGCCGGTAAGGGAGTGCAGGCCAATATTAGAGGATTTATGGTATGTCAACAGACAACATTTCAAATTTGGGTGGAATTTCCCTTTAAGGTTATGGTTAGGGTCGGGCATAGGAGTCACTTGTTACAACCCGATCTAGGAGTTGATTCAACAAACTGATTTATTTAACAAAACTAAGGATTGACTAGTTCAGTTATTAAACAGAAATAATGGCCAGTGAGGACTCTCCACCCAACAGGCTCACACACTAAACTGAATGCAAGTCAGTGGAGGTCTACACAGTCATATAAATACAAGTATGCGTGCCTGTGTGTCTCTACTCAAGGTTTGTGTGTGTGTGTGTGTGTGTGTGTTGTGTGTGTGTGTGTGTGTTTTGTGTGTGCGTCTACTCAGGGTTTGTGTTTGTGTGATTACTCAGGGTGTGTGTCTATTTGTGTTTGGATCTTTGGTGTGTGTATCTTACTTGTTTGCTGTGTGTTCAGGTCCTGCTGTGCATCACCTACTCACCAAGGTTTGACATCAACGGAGAATCCATCCTGCGGCTCTCTCAGGTAAAATCTTCAGAGTTCATAAAACTCTCCAGCTCCACTTCAGCTGCTGAGTCAGCAGAACTGATCTGATATTCCTCAAACAGACCAGTCATCACTAACCAGTGTATTTATTACCTGTCAGCATCAGAACCTCCAGCTGGATCTCTTTGTTTTCTCTATAATATCAAACAGTTTTATTTAAAGGTTCCATATAATGGAAAATCCACTTTTTGTCATTTCCTCATTAAAAATACCCCCACACCCATTTTTGGCTTTATTCAAGCATTTTCCTGTGTCATTTGCAAATTTTCAGATTCTGAGGATGGACCTGCAGACACGAGGAGGGGAAGCTAGTCTCGGCAATTTAGGTCAACTGCGACTGTGCATGATTTTTGTTAAGCTACTTAAGCTTTAAACTAGAGGCTGCTGTTGCAGCCTCTAGGGTGGCCTTTTATTGTGGGCAGTATAAGGTACACCTGTGCACTACTCATGATGTCGGATCAGCATCTTGATGTGGCACACATGTGAGGTGGGATGGATTATCTCCGCAAAGCAGAAGTGCTCACTATCACACATTTAGATGTGATTTGTGAATAATGTTTGAGAGAAATGGTAATATTGTGTATCTGGAATGAATTTTAGATCTTTAAGTCCATCTCATGAAAAATCAGACCAGAAACAAAGGTGTTGTGTTTATATTTTTGTTTAGTGTATAAAGCTTACAGCAGCTCTGGATGCTAATATTCTCCCAAATCATTCATAATAGATTAAGTTTGATCACACGATAGTTTACTGTTAACTTCTGTTGACAAAAATGTGAGCTCTTGACAACAAACGCTCTCCCTCTCGGTTACCATTGAGACCCATTTGCAGCACACCCACCACCGGTTTTGTCCTGCACTCGCTTCATCCCGCCCTTCTTGCTCTTCATGTTGATGCTCGTTTTGTGAAACATCATCAGTGATGTCCTCATTCATGTTTCACTCTGGTTCAAAGTGAAAAGGCTGAACAGATGACATGTTGATGTCGCTGAACAGTCACTACAGGGTCCCAAAGCCGGCCGGTGAAACTAAGGTACAACAATATGATGTCACTACCCAGAGTGCAGTGCGGCGCTAACAACAATGGTGACCTACGAGTTAAACTATTTTACAATTTAAAAAAAAATATAGACATTAAGTTTTTTTACACGCTTAAGATGCGTTACCAAAATACCTCAGAAATCACACCCACACTCAGATCCTCAGAGAGGTTAGTTCTCAGTGTGAAGTGGAAATGTTTTAAACATTTATGTGAAGTGAATGTTAAAACCTTAATATTAGTCTTATGATGTATGAGTACGCTGATAGATTAACTTGTTAACTCAACAAACACTGATCCGGTGTAGTTTAAGATCTGAAATGGATCAATACAGGAAAAATATTCATTTTAACACATCATTGATTAATGCACACATAATTAAACACTTCGGGATTTAACAAGAGATGATTATATGACATTTATGCACTTCTTGTTTGGAGGCCAGACAGATGGGATGTTTGTGTTTGCAAATTAAAAGTAAATACTGGCCTTTGGATATGTTGCACTGTTGGTGCCATATTTGTTTTCTGTGGGACCTTCTGGCCTGGTACATCTTGTTACTGCTGCTCTCATGTCTGGTCACCATATCAATCTGTGACTCCATAGAAACTTCATATCAATCTTCCAGATGGTTCAGACCTCACAGTGAAATGCCCACTGATTGACTCTCTCTCTCTCTCTCTCTCTCTCTCTCTCTCTCTCTCTGTCTCTGTGTGTGTGTGTGTGTGTGTGTGTGTGTGTGTGTGTGTGTGTGTGTGTGTGTGTGTGTGTGTGTGTGGTTGTCCCAGGTGTGTATTGAGACCTACATGTCCAGCTGTCACCAGCGCAGCATCAACACAGCAGTGAGGGCCACGCTCAGCCAGATACTGGGAGACCTAACGCTACAGCTGCGGCACAGACAAGAGGTCAGATGGGACACATTCTGTACAAAACAACTTACAGCATAAAACAAGATGTGGTTGATAACAATCACACAGGATGAATCATTCGCTGCACACCATGAAATAACCACTCGTTACAACCGAGGAATGCACCTTGTTGAATCAATGCCACGTAGAATTAAGGCAGTTCTGAAGGCGAAAGGGGGTCAAACACAGTATTAGTATGGTGTTCCTAATAATCCTTTAGGTGAGTGTAGGTGTCAGGTTGCTGCAGAAAATGTTTTCAGAAAAAATTGTACAGCAGCAGCATTCCATTGAGGACTGAAGTGAGCTTTCAAAGCCTTAACGGCGTCCTCCATAGTAGTAACTTCATCTAGTAGCTTGTAAAGCAGACGTCCCACGGTCCCAAGCATGCGCAGGAGAAGCCGTTGTTTTCTCTCCTCAAGCCGTCATCTCTCAGCACAGAAAGCACCAACAAGTAATTTCACAACATTTGCTCCCATTTTTCCAGCAGTATGGTACGATCACCCAGACATGGCAGGAAGGGGTTGTAGGGACAAAAGTCTATTGTTGCAGAACTTTGTTGATGTAGAATGTCGCCTTTTTAGCCCCATTGCCAATTATTATGTTTTGCAGTAGGTGAGGAGCAGGAACTGTATTTACAGTCGGAGGAAAGCGGCTCATGTAATCATTCATGACATCATGATGGTGGGTGTACCAAAACGCTGGGCTGACCTGTGTCACAGAGACTTGGCTGGATAACACTATCGCAGATTCACAGCTCTCCCTCAGCGGCTTCGGGACTCCAGTATGCCTGGACCGAGACGTCGGGAACAGTCAGAAAAGACATGGGGGCGGGGTCTGTGTGTACATCAATCAGGCGTGGAGCAGAACAGCCACTGTAGCCGACTCTGCCTGTACAATGCTGGCACTAACTTTTAGACCCAAGTATCTCCCCCCGCGAGTTTGGTCAGCTCACCTTAGTGCTTGTTTATGTCCCTCCATCGGGTAATGTGTTGCGCGCATCAGAGACCATCACATCATGTGTTCAAAGGCTGGAAGGTGCCTCCCCCGACTCACCCGTGTTTGTCCTTGGGGACTACAATGGCTGTAGACCGAATAAAACTCTCTCAACCTAACAACAGCATGTCACCTGTGCCACCTCGCTAACTCCTGTGCAGGGGCAACGGTGGCACAGGAGTTAAGTGCTCGCCCCGTAATCGGAAGGTTGCAGGTTCGAGCCCCGCTCAGTCTGTCGCTGTCGTTGTGTCCTTGGGCAAGACACTCAACCCACGTTGCCTGCTGGTGGTGGTCGGAGGGACCGATGGCGCCTGTGCTCGGCAGCCTCGCCTCTGTCAGTACGCCCCAGGGCAGCTGTGGCTACATTGTAGCTCATCCCCACCAGCGTGTGAATGTGTGTGTGAATGGGTGAATGACTGATTGTGTTGTAAAGCGTCTTGGGAGGTTCCAGGACTCTAGAAGGCGCTATATCAAATACAGGCCATTTACTAGAGGCGATAAAACAATCGACCTCTGTTATGGCAATATTAAGGACGCATTCAGAGCCTATAAGAAGCCACCACTCAGCACAGCAGACCATAATATCATCCACCTAGTCCCAGCATATCGCACCAAGCTACAGAGAGAGGGTGTTGTGAAAAAGCACATCCAACAGTGGAATAGTGAGGTGCCGGACACTCTTCAGGCTTGTTCTGATTGTACTCTGTGGGAGGAGCTGACCACAGGCAACACCTTAGAGGAAGCTACACATGTAGTATCATCTTACATCTCCTTTTATGTGGACATGCTGGTTCCCATGACGGCAATTAAAATGTTTTCAAATAATAAGCCCTGGATCACTAA
Organism: Nothobranchius furzeri; assembly: GCF_043380555.1. NCBI lineage: Eukaryota > Metazoa > Chordata > Actinopteri > Cyprinodontiformes > Nothobranchiidae > Nothobranchius > Nothobranchius furzeri. The sequence continues at coordinate 47,012,125 of NC_091752.1, forward strand.
ATCACTTAAAACTACTCTGAATCAAAAGAAAGTAGTTTTTAACTCGGGGAACAGACTAGAGGGTAAACTTATCCAAAACAAACTGAACAAGGAAATCAAAGCGGCTAAAAGGGTCTGTAAAGACCGGGTGGAGAGGCTTTTTAACCACGGTAGAGCCAGGGATGCTTGGCAGGGGGTGAAAACCCTGGCTGGGCTCCCTTCTAGAGTGACATCATCTGGGCTCCCTGCAGAGGCGTGCGTTCGCATGGCAGACCACTTAAATAACTTTTTCTGCAGGTTTGATCAACATGACTTTACCCAGGAGAGGGAGCAGCTTGTGGCAGAGCTAGCCACTTTGTCCCAAACCGTTGAGAACCTGCAGCTCCTGCCTGTGGACATGGAGAGCACACTAAAGAGGATCAACCCCAACAAGGCCTCAGGACCAAACAGGATCTCTGGTCGTCTGCTGAAGGTCTGTGGCAGTCAGCTGGCTGGAGTTTTCTGCTCCCTGTTTAACCGTTCGCTAGCTGAGCACTCCATCCCCTCCATCTGGAAGTCCTCTATCATCTGCCCCTTGGCAAAGAAGAACAGCCCAGGCATCAACAGTGACTTTTGACCTGTAGCCCTAACATCACTGGTCATGAAGACCTTTGAGAGGCTCGTAATGGCCCAGCTGCTGGTTAATGTGGGTGCATGTTTGGACCCAGTGCAGTTTGCATACCAACCACACAGAGGGGTGGATGATGCTGTACTAACTATGCTGCATGTGACCCTCACCCACCTGGAAAAGCCAAAGTCACTTGTCAACCTGGTCTTTGTGGATTTCTCTAGTGCATTTAAAACAGTACAGCCACATCTTATGGGACGTAAACTGCTGAACCTGAATTTTAACCCTCATCTCATCCTCTGGGTCCTCGCCTTTCTAACAGGGAGGGAGCAGAGGGTCAGGGTGAACGACCATCACAGTACTGTCAGGTCACTCTCCACTGGTTCCCCACAAGGTTCAGTCATCTCTCCACTCCTGTTCATCTTATACACCAATGACTGCAGGAGCACAACCCCAGGAATCACCTACATTAAATATTCAACGACACACTGATCATGGACACTACTGACACTGAAGGAATGCTGCAAAAAGAGCTGGACTCTTTCTCACTTTGGTGTACAGTGAACTGCCTGGACCTAAACATCTCCAAGACCAAAGAAATAGTCATTAACTTCAACCGTGGCCCTTCTCCATCCATCCCTGCACTCACTGTTAACAGCCAAATTGTTGAAAAGGTTCACTCATACAAATATCTCGGTTGCATATAAGACGACAAACTCACATTCCAACACAATACTGAACACATTTTTGCTAAATGTCAACGGCGCCTCTATTTTCTACGAAAACTCTGCAAACTTCAGGTCCACCAAACCATCCTTGCTGCGTTCTATAGATGCTTTATCGAACCAATTCTTACATTCAACATTTCTGCCTGGTTTGGTTCACTCACAATTGCTCAGCGTGACATGCTCAATAAAATAATCAGGATAAGCAGTAAACTCATCGGTCAGGAGCAGCAGTCCCTTACCAGCACACACAACACTTCAGTTCTCAGAAAAGGCACATAGATCTCCACAGACCCGTCACATGCTCTCCACTCCCATTACACCCAGTTAACATCAGGCCGGCGGTTCAGGGCCCTCCCAGCGAAGACAAGAAGGGCCTCCTCCAGCTTCCTTCCCTCTTCAATCCGCCTGTTAAATAGCATGCCCCAGCAAAAAAGACTGTGACCAACACTACGGTAAATCTAGATTGAACTGGTAACCTTTTATTATCATATTCCTTATTTAAATTCCTTTAAGTGTATGTAGATGTGAGTAGTCTTTTAAATTGAGTGTATGTGTATGAGTGTTTTGATGCTGTTTTTATGTGTTGTGCTGACACTCTGACTGCAAATGAAGTTCCTAACGGATAAATAAAGTGAATTGAATTCAGCATCACCAGGGTGTTGTCTGCAGTGATTCAGATATGAAACCAGTCTGTTGGGGTGAAGAGGAAGATGAGCCAGAAAACGCATCTCTCAATTTGCTGGGTGATTTTTCACCATAATTCTTATCTATGGTCATGAGCATTGACCTCTAACCTCAGAAGGAACCTGCTGCAATGTTCACAGTAGCTGTCTGAAATGTTGTCTACATCTGGAATTCTACAAAATAATTAGAAAAGTGACCTTTGACCATTCCTAACTTGATGGCATGGCTAATTGTCATGCTGAGCTGGTCCTGAATCTTGGAGTGATGTGACTCACTAATGACAACGTTTAAATGAAAAAAGTTAACAGGTTTATTACAATCCAGGTCATGTCGATACAGATTCATGCATACTCTCCTCAGAGTAGCTAACCAATGGCTCATTGTGTCATATGAGAATTGAGGCTCATTTTATTCCACATAAGGTCATTCTGCATCAGAGTAGCCGTTTCAGCCAGAGCTGATCATCTGGCCACGTAAGGTAAACAAGTTCTGCAGTCGCAGCCTTATCTTAGATGCTACATGTGGTTTGGAAAACAACAGATTCCTGAAGCCTGCCGCACACGAGAGCAATCTGCTGAGCAAACGGCCTCGAAGGACCGTTTGCTCAGCAGATTGCTCGCTGTGTGCGCCTGAGTTTTCCACCTCACGAGACGCTGAGGTGAATATCTAACCAGTCAGATATTTTCCGCCTCACGGGGGGTAGAAACTCGCCGTGTGCGCTCTACGTGAGCTGCCGGCTGAGCTGAATTATTCTAGTGACCTATCAAAGCGTGTTCTCTGATCACATGATTCCAAGAAGGCAGCCCCCCGTCTGCACGTCAGAAAATAAACAAAATGGAAGAAATGCCTCTACTTGTTTTGTTGATGAAGCGCCGCAGCCACCGGCATTTCAAGGTTAGGAAAGTGTGGGAACGGTGGCTGGAAGACTGGGTCAAGCAAGGAGTTTATGCCAATTTACTCCCAAGAGATGCGCCTGGAAGACCCAGAATTCTTCCGACAGTACCGCCGCCCGGATCCTTCGAGAGGGTAAAGGAAACAGTGGGCCCATCGACCCGCAAGGTACCGTTTTGTTTCTTTTTCAGACACACAGACAAGGCAGGGGCCTGCATCCGAATACATCTTGGGGTCATGTGAGCAGAGAACGCGTTTTGATTGGCCACTAAAATAGTTAAGCTCAGCCAGCAGCTCACGTAGTGCGCACATGGTGAGTGTCTACCCTCTGTGAGGCGGAAAATATCTGACTGGTCAGATATTTGGCTCAGCCTCTCATGAGGCAGAAAACAGTGAAAATCAGGCGCACACAGCGAGCAATCTGCTGAGCAAACAGCCTCGAAGGACCGTTTGCTCAGCAGATTGCTCTCGTGTGCGGCAGGCTTTAGGATGCTTTTTCCATGTGCCTATGAGGTCAAAGGTTATCTTGAGAGGTAGACAATGCCCTTCTGTTGGCTTGCCAGACTGAAATGCTTCATTTGACTCTCAATAATTTTATAATTCAAAACCCAATACAGAAACACAATATTATGTTATTCTTTCATAGATGCATTATTATATATTGTTTACAACAGACACTACAATGGACAGCCACAGCTGCATATCTGAGGCCACTGTTGACAGCTACTCGGATGCTCCGGAGCAGCAAACTGGCTTAAAGGTGGAATATAGAACACGAACACGAAAGGGACATCTAGTGTGTGAAAATTGTAGTTGCATCAATATAACAAGGCCTCCAGCCATCGGGATACCAGGTTTGCTGCCAAAATGTGATATTTTTATTTGGGTTCACCTGTTGTCATCTTCACCTAAACTCACTCTGGTTTTAGATCTTCTATAGTTGCGTCTCTTCTGACAAGGATAACATCTTCTGGGCTCAGAACCAGCTGCTTGACTTGCTGAGTTCACCAATTTCCACAGTGCCAGCCTTGCTGTGCTGAACGAATTGTTTGGCAACCTGCTATGGTGCCCTCCCTTGGCTGGTAGATTTAAACATAAACCCAGTGTCTAAATAAAAATGTGATTAGTTTTTATTTAAAATATAGCTTTTAAAAGAAATACTGTACCTCTATTTTGCACACCTTTAAACGCCCTGTGGCAGTATTAGTTATTTGAATATATCTTTTTTTTATTGTTTCATATTCTACCTTTAACTTTTGCTCTTCTGTTGCTCACTCTGATGAGTCAGTCTGCACATCTGATCTGCATTTGATCCTAAAGTTTTGTCTCATGAAAAAGAATCAGTAAAACCCGATTTTTTTTATCAAAATCACTTGTTTACAATAGCTGGACTTCTAATGCCTAGTTTTTCTAGCAGCAGTTAGACAATTCTCATTTTTTACATCAAAACCCCCAAAAGCCATAAACATAAGAATCTTTGTATTTCTTTGTTCTTCAGGGTGCAGAAGGTGATGAAGTGACTGCAACGCCTCTGCAGAAAAAAGGTACTTCATTTTTGTTTATGAAAATATTTCTGCAGGTGTGTGTGTGTGTGTGTGTGTGTGTTTGTGCGTGTGTGTGTGTGTGTGTGTGTGTGTGTGTGTGTGTGTGTGTGTGTGTGTGTGTGTGTGTGTGTGTGTGTGTGTGTGTGTGTGTGTGTGTGTGTGTGTGTGTGTGTGTGTGTGTGTGTGTGTGTGTGTGTGTGTGTGTGTGTGTGTGTGTGTGTGTGTGTGTGTGTGTGTGTGTGTGTGTGTGTGTGTGTGTGTGTGTGTGTGTGTGTGTGTGTGTGTGTGTGTGTGTGTGTGTGTGTGTGTGTGTGTGTGTGTGTGTGTGAGAGAGAGAGAGAGAGAGACTGGGGATGTTAGATCTCTTCATTCTGAGGTTGATATCAGGAGACTTGCTAACATCTCTGACAGTAAAGTTGGTTCCTTTGGTAGACACACATTTAGCAATAACCATGAATCTCGTGTGTTTACTTGTGATTGGAAATTGTGCTAGAAGAAAATCAATATTGATACTTTTATAGAATCCTTTCAGTAATTGCCTTTATTTCCCAGTGGTTGCTGAATAATGTATAAATGAATGCTAAATGTGTGTGTGTGTGTGTGTGTGTGTGTGTGTGTGTGTGTGTGTGTGTGTGTGTGTGTGTGTGTGTGTGTGTGTGTGTGTGTGTGTGTGTGTGTGTGTGTGTGTGTGTGTGCGTGCGTGCGTGCGTGCGTGCGTGCGTGTGTGCATGCAGATGTTTCCCCCACCAGCCAGGCTCTGTGGGAAGATGTGGTGACAGTTCTGACAGTTTTCTGTGAAAAGCTGGAGTTTGTGGACAGGTACGACAGCAGATTTGGACCTGAACGCTGTATCGACTTCCTGCATGTCTAATTTAGCATTTATACTTTAGTGACAATCAGCTCCTGCAGCTGCTGTACCTGGAGTGTATCCTGTCCATGCTGAGCAGCTGTCCTCCCACTATCCACCTGTCCAGAGGTTTCACCGACCTTGTGTGGTACGAGTACTTATCCAGTGTTTTTGTTTTTTTGTGCCGGCACATGTTAGAAAGGCCTCCTCACGGGATACTTTTAAATCATCTTTAAAGACCCACAATTTTAGCTTGGCTTTTGTCACCATATAAAGTTTTGGATTTCTATTTGATTTTAGTGTTTTATTTTAGTGTGCTTTTAACCTTATGCTGTATTCTATTTTATTCTGATTTATGCTTTTATGTTTTTATGTTCAGCACTTTGGTCAGTGAGGGCTGTTTTTAAAGTGCTTTATAAATAAAGTTGGCTTAGCTTGGCTTAGGAGGGAAACTAGATCTTCTTCTTCTTCTCAGAAACACTCTCTGGTAGGGATGAACGATTTAAGGACAATTTCTAAACAAGATTTGTTTGGCAAAAATAGAGATTTCAATTTGCTTCATGAATTTTTTTTTTCAAATCAAGCTTCAGCGCATTGTTTCAATATATAAAGTAATATTTACAAACGTGACAGAAAATGAGATAACAAAATAAATGAAGGGTGGCTTGCCACCTCCGGGTCGGGGGAGAGGTCCTTCCTCAAGTGGAGGAGTTTAAGTATCTCGGGGTCTTGTTCACGAGTGAGGGTAGGAGGGATCGGGAGATCGACAGGCGGATTGGTTCGGCGTCTGCAGTGATGCGGACGCTGAGCCGATCTGTCATGGGGAAGAGGGAGCTGAGCCAGAAAGCCAGGCTCTCGATTTACCGGTCGATCTACGTCCCAATCCTCACCTATGGTCATGAGCTTTGGGTAATGACCGAAAGAACGAGATCGCGGATACAAGCGGCCGAAATGAGTTTCCTCCGTAGGGTGGCCGGGCTCAGCCTTAGAGATAGGGTGAGGAGCTCGGACATTCGGGAGGGACTCGGAGTAGAACCGCTGCTCCTCCGGATCGAAAGGAGCCAGTTGAGGTGGTTTGGGCATCTGGTCAGGATGCCTCCTGGACGCCTCCCCGGGGAGGTGTTTCGGGCATGTCCTGCCGGCAGAAGGCCCCCGGGTCGACCCAGGACACGTTGGAGAGGTTACATCTCCAATCTGGTCCGGGAACGCCTTGGGGTCCTGCCGGAGGAGCTGGTGGACAAGGCCGGGGAGAGGATGGCCTGGAGCTCCCTAATTGGGATGCTGCCCCCGCGACCCGGACCCGGATAAGCGGAGGAAGACGAAGACGAAGACGAATAATCTAAATGGTTCTGAAAGAAGGAAAGTAGAAAATCGCACTCTTGCACCACTGTAAACTCAAATGTCCGTCTCCCGCAAAACTCTTCCCCAAACTGACAATTTGTTTTGCTTTCAATTTATTTTTAATCCCAAAACAGATGGAGATGGAAATGAAAAAGAAAGAATGGAGAGGAAAGGAAGAGAGGTGGGGGAAAAGTTCCTAAAAACGAATGCTACAGGATGTTCAACAATCCGCTTCTAGACTTGCAGAAAGAGAGAGAAAAGAAGGCACACCAGTTGTAGTTTTTGAGCTGGACCAGTTCCTACATGGTCCAGATGCAAAACAAATAGGCCTAAATAAATAAATAAAGTGCTGAAATCAATGTTCTGACTTACACAAATTAGACAAAAGTTTCACAAATAATCAACTATGTTTTAAGGATTCTGCCATTAGTGGGAAATGAGCTAGTTCGAGTTGTTATTGTTTTACAATAAAGAACAGATTAAAGGTGCTTGGAGGTAAAGTAAGTAAATCAATTTTATTTATCTAGCACTCATCACAGACAGAAAATCACAAAGTGCTCCACATAGATCAAAACAAAACATCATAAAGTCGTCAAATCATATTGATCTTAAAACAGAAATACATTAAAAAAAATCAAGTCATAAAATTATAAAATACCATAAAACAAATGAACAATGATTACAAATTTGAGTTAAATATAAGAAAATAAAAGATTTAGGTAAAAGCAACTTTTAATAAAAGGGTCTTTAGCTGTTTTTAAAAAAGTGTCCAGACTGTCAATCCTTCTGGCTGGCTCGCCAAATATGTAGGGTTAGACTACACGTGTATTTTGGGTTTTAATTATGATCAATATGATGTGATGATTCCATATATATATATATATATATATATATATATATATATATATATATATATATATATATATATATATAATCATTACCCTGATTGATCTTTGAAAGTTTAACCAGAAGAATTAAGATTCTTTGTTTATTCAGGGATCGTAACACACTTCGTATTAATTCAGATAGTCAAGTTTATAAAATGTAAGAAATTTATTTTCTAAACAATTAAAAACATGACAACTAAGAAACACTTTATGTGATGAATGAATCTAAGTGGATGGAATGTGAGGTGTGATGATGTGTGAATGTGATGTTATCAGAACCCTCGTATCTGGAGAAACTTTTGAGTTCTGAGTGGGATTGAATTTGGTCTGCATTAAACTAGAAAGTTGATTTCTAATAAAATGGCATCAGACGCAATCTGTTGTGTCTACGTACCCTTTCGGGGACCCCCGTTGTAGATCCGGAATGTCAGGAAGTCCGTGGACCCCAAAGGTACCGAAGTCCGTAAGAGAAACTGCAGCACCACTAGACCAGTCTCGAGATGTCTCCAGGTCACAACAGGTAGTTGTTTGCGTCTGTTGAAGGACTCTTAAGGAGTCGGAGCTATGTCAGCTTTATTCTGAAGGAACCATTCTTTGGCACATTCATTCTTTGGCACAAAAGATGGATGCCATCAAGGAGAGAGTGGACAAATCAGCACGGATTGGGATAGATTAACGTCCATTATTGGGATTTTGAGAGGTTGAGGACCAACAAACTGTAAGACAGAGAGGAAATTATCTCTGTCTGGCCCCAAAACAATTTCTAATCAGAATCTTGTGCCCTTGAGCCTGCAAGGCTCCAACGAAAACTCCCCCCTCAGAAGATATGTGGAATGTGCCGTCGCTATGGCAACTCAATTCTGTCTCCTTTCCCAGCCTGGGCGGGACTGCGGGAAGGCCGCTGAAGCATCCAGGGTCACTGCAACCCTCCAACCCTCAATGCTCCTCCCCCTATCCACACTGAGGTGACATGCGCTGCTTCACCGTGGCTGCAGGACCTGAAATGGGGATATTCCCAACCCACCACCCCACCTAGTGGACACTTAATGTTGTGATGTCTGAAGTCTGTTGCATATCTGTCTGAGGTGTTTTTTTGCAGAGCAAAGCTGCCCTCCTGGTGGGAGGGTAACTGAAGTGCCTTTTTTCCCTCCACCTGAACCAATCCTCATATAACCCCTCTTATCTCTATTAAGGTAGTGCGACTCAGGGTTGCAAATGACCACCATCACCAATTCTTGTCATGTGTCTTGCCCATGTATGTCTGATCTCTGAATTGTGTGTACTGAAACTCTAATTTCCCTCTGGGATTAATAAAGTATCTTTGATTTGATTTTGATTGATTGATGGCACTGATCACTCATCAGAACTCTCATATCCAGAGAAGCAAGTCTGAGTGATGAAGTGATATTTTGCTCTTAAGCTATGATCAGAGTTTCATAAACACATAAGATGCCATTTTGTCGCTCTACACATACCCTTAGGATGAGACCTCGGTACAGATCCAGAATGCCAGGTCCTCGGACCCCCCTTCGGTACCGGAGCTGATGAAACAACGTCAGCAGTACGACAGACTAGTCTTTGGATTGTCTCCAGGTAAAAAGCGACAGTTGGTTGACAGCGTCAGATGGACCCGGAGGGTCAGTGAGTTCAGCTTTTATTCTGAAAGGAACAGTTGCTTGGTTGGTAAAGTGCAACAGATGTTATCCAGCTTGTTGGTTCTTTGCTTAAAAAGGAAGTCCGTGTGGCCGGTCCGATACTTCTCTTAGAATGCGGTGAACTGATCTAAGATGGCGTGGGGACTGGTTTTTATTAATCTGGATGTTTTGATTTACGGTCGAATCAAAGTTGGACAGATTTATAAACACAACAGAGACTGTGCCACGCTTCAGAAAGGAAGGTTCCGATTGGATGAGCAAAAGCAACGTGTCATGCGTTTACATTACGTATAATCAGGATGTCTAGTGCAGCTAGATTAAAGTCATATTACTTAGTAAAACTTTACTAATCATAACAGTGTTATTTCACAGATTGGTCAACATCTTATTATTGACTAACAATTGGTTTGATTAGCTTTATTAAAAATAGAAAAAGTTCTTCTTTCTTCTCTTGGGCTGTAAAGGAAAACCGTTTAGAAGCAAATGCATGAGACCTTGAACAATATCTCATGCAGATTAGTTCCTGCTGAGGAGAGGGGGAAATGACTTTTAGGTGGAAAACAGTCATTTCATTCCGTTACATATGCTTTTCACAAAAACCAGATTGGAATTTGTCAAAACTGTTGTGTAGTTCCAGAAAAGTAATCAGTTGATCTGCCAAAACCTTTTCCAATATGTTAAAGATAAAGGGTCATTTAGAAATGGGTCTGTAATGTTTAAGCTGACATGAGTCCAAACTTGGTTTTTTAAGGACAGGTTCAACAACTGCATGTTTGAAAACAGATGGATCTGAGCCAAATTGTAGTGATAAATTTTAAAAAAGTGTGACCAAGTCACTGCTTTGCAAGTCACAAGTAAAGCCTGATTTATGCTTCTCCGTCTGCGTCAGTGCGGAGACACGCAACGCCATTATCCGTCCTTGCGTAGGGCACGCAAGTACGTACGGAGTCGAGCCCACTTTTTTAAACATCCGTCGAATGAGACGGATTACGCAAGCTTGTGATTGGTCAGGACGCCGCTGTTGTTTACAGCGCCGCCATTGCAAAGAGAGCCGAGTTTAACTAGCGGCAGACACGGAGAAGCTTGAAGAATACCTCGCGAAAAAACTCTAAAAACATGAACGTTTAATTCTCCCGTGACTGGAGGAGTGAAAAGATGCGCAGCAAGCGTTTTATTTGTGGAAGAAAATGACATGAAACGTGGGTTTAGAGGTGGGGAGCGCATGAAGCGGTGGGAGAATGAGAGACAAATATGTCCGTGTTAAAAGTCTCTTATATACACAAAAAACACAAAATAAACACACGATCTTGGACCGATACATGACAGGATACCAAAGAACAGCACTATGCCCTCTGTTGTCCTGCCGGGCAATTGCTTTGCAACGCTCTCCAGGAGACGGAGAAGTAAAAGAGCAAAACGCTTCCGTCAATCCGTGCGTGTCTGTCCCTTGCGGAGCTGACGGAGAAGCATAAACCAGGCTTAAGTCACAAGTCTTTCCAGTCAAGTCTCGAGTCAAGTCCAAGCCCTTAGCTTTGAATTTTCAAGTCATAATCAAGTCATCTGTCCAACTTCAATGATAATAAATCAATTCCAAAAATAAAGCTTCTTAAAGCTTAATTTATTTGCTCAAACAAGCAGAAAGTACAACTGAAATAGATTCTAAACAAAGTGCTGATTCATTTAGCAGTAAATCAAACCCAGAACCAAGAATGGTTTATGATTTTTGTCCATGTCGTGCCACTTTTGTGCTAAAATATCAAATATGCTTAAGTCATCAAGTCAACAGATCCAAGTCGATTCAGTCATTGGCGTTCAAGTCCAAATAAAGTCGTTAGTCTTTATAGATTTTATCAAGTCAAGTCAGAAGTGTCTGGCTCGAGTCCAGGTCGTGACTCGAGTCCACACCTATGTAAATTAATAAAATCGAAAATGCATGGGCCAATTTGGTCAAATATCTTATTGAACAAGGTGAAACGGATAATATCAAGGGAACATTGGTTTGCATCGTCACTAAAAGTACCAGTAATAATTTTGGTTTATTTATGTGTGTTTTACCTAATTTTCTACTAATCAACAGCCCATTGTAAAAAAATAAAAATCGCTCTTTTTCTGCAAAAGTTTTTTTTTCTCCTTAATTTTTAAACCAAATAAAAACAAAATGATGAATTTTTCAAAAATAACAAATCTCATTTTGTAGATATTTAGGGAGGAGGAATAAAGAGATCACTATAACCTCCGAAAAAAAGTAAAATAAATCTGATGTTGGAGTTCTGACATTATTTCTTAGAATTCTAAAAAGAATAAGCAATCAAAGATTCAATTAAATTATAACTGTTCTTTAATGTGCTTTAAAAGAGTTTGATTTGGTAAATGGCCTGTATTTGATACAGCGCCTTCTAGAGTCCTGGAACCCCCCAAGGCGCTTTACAACACAACCAGTCATTCACCCATTCACACACTGGTGGGGATGAGCTACAATGTAGCCACAGCTGCCCTGGGGCGCACTGACAGAGGCGAGGCTGCCAAGCACTGGCGCCACCGGTCCCTCCGACCACCACCAGCAGGCAACGTGGGTTAAGTGTCTTGCCCAAGGACACAACGACAGCGACAGACTGAGTGCGGCTCGAACCTGCAACCTTCCGATTACGAGGCGAGCACTTAACTCCTGTGCCACCGTCGCCCCAAGGGCATGGATTTGCATGTATCAGAAAAAACACAACCCCAGCACCTTGTCTGTAGAAACTTCTTTGGCTGGGAAAAATTACTCAGACTGTCAGTCGCCCTGAAAAGCTTTAACCCACAAGTAAATGCCTCCAGTCTTTATGAAACTGAGTTTTCTCCACTGTGCTCATCTGTCTTACCTCTGCACACTCTCTCTGTGTCTTTCCTTTCTTTGTTGTGGTTCCTGCGCGGGCCGCGCTCCAGACCTGCATAAAGTCCCGTCACTTTGCTGGACTGACAGCCACTGCTTTCTCCTCACAGTTTATGTAAGATTTAAATATGAAATGGAAAACTGTCAACAACAAGGGACAGCGGGTGATCTGGTCTCATATAACTACAGCATATCAGCCACTCAGGGTGGCACACGGAGGCTCAGAGCCCGACTCTGGGAAAGGTGAACAGGATCAAACCACTTTTGAGGCGGGGGAGGTTTGCTGCATTTTTGTTGTTGAAATATAACGTTTCAACCAAGCACTGTTTGTTTTTAATATTTTACAAGTGGTTTTAAAAAACATATAGAAAAAATAAATGTTTTTCTAATCAATTTCCCTCTGGGATTAATAAAGTATTTTTGAATTGAATTGAATTTAAATTCTCAATTTTTGGGGGGTGGTGGAAGTTGATTTAGGGGTGCTTCAGCACCCCCAAAAATGGGCTTAAAACACCCATGAGGGACACACAAAAATACAGCAGAAAAGAGATACCAAACAACATAAGGACAGTAACAATGTATACTGAAAGACACACAGTAATAATTAGTTCATGGTGAATTTATTGCCAACCACCGCCCAAGTTAATGTGTCAAAACACTGAGTCCTTACCTGTGAGAACACCTTGTGAGAATCTGTGTGTGGGGGGTCAACCAGCAGCTGTCCAAGAGACCAAGGAGACCATAATGGCAAGCTCTCAGGCCTTGCTTACACCAGGGTGGATCAATGGGTGCTCAGACCCCGGCCCAAGGGCCCAGGCCCCACCAGGCAGCGCCAGGAGCTAGCCGGCAGATGCCACAACAACCGGACCCCAGACATGAGAGCCACCAATATTCAGGCAGATGAAAGCCCCACTCACTGTCAAGATGTGGCAGGGTGACATTTTTTTTTCCAGATGTCCCAGTATAGGGCGGCGTCCAAGACCAAACCTGACAGATATGCAGTCACACCTTTCCACTTTCCTGCTCACTCATAAACAAATCCAATCTAATGATACACAAAAATGAATGCCACACAGCCACTTCACACTCTACACACACACACACACACACACACACTACACACTCTGGTCTACGTACTGCTGCATAGAGGGCACAGCCGGTCCTGGACCCAGGAGATGGTCCAGTTTTACTGAGGTAGCGATGAGCGGGTCACCCTGCCCAACAAGCATCCTTGTCATTAGGTCACGTAACCAGAGGGGGTTGTAAAACCTGGAAGTGATCAATATGACAAAGTGTTGATTTGGAAAAATATAAATTAAACTTTTGTTATCAGTTTATTCATATTATTAGGTTTTTCCTTTTAGCCCTACTGCATACCATCACAGATGCATTTTGTTCTAGTTTGTTGTGCTTCTCCATGTTTTGATGTTCTCCAAAAATTAATAGCATTTCTTTACTCAGGAAGCAGCTGTGTCCATCACTGGTGGCTATCATGGGGAACCCGATTAACGATAAAACCATTACCTCTCACCATGGCTTCATTGGGGCACCAAACCGAGACCGGACCTCAGAGAGACTCAGTCAAGGTAAACCAGACCAGCTGGAACCCCAGAGGGTTCCTCCTGTTGGAGTCTTTCTGGTCTCTGCTGGTCTGACCCTCTTCTCTCATCAGGATTCAGCCAGGAGGTGGACTGCTCTGGTGGCGGAGTATCTGATCAAGGCAGAGGCTCTGGCTGCTCCTCTAATGCCCCTGCCAGGATAGCTCCTGTTGTTCGGACGGTTTGTTACATCGCGGCTGAACTAGTACGTCTAGTGAGCTGTGTGGAGTCGATGAAACCGGTCCTCCAGTCACTGTACCACAGGATCCTGCTGTACCCACCCCCCCAGCACCGAACTGAAGCCATCCGCATCATGAAAGAGGTAAGAGATGGAAGTTTTTCTATCGTTGACAAGATTAGAAGTGACCCTTAGAGCAGTGTTTCCCAACACTTTGCAGCTTGCTGACCCCCTGAGCCCTTTTCTCATACCACGAGCACCCCCTTAGTCAAACGTGCTGACAATTCCCCAACAGTAAAATGTACAACTGATTATTAAATGAAAATTATTTCATTAAATCTCCTAATGCTGAACCTTCACTTGGGGAAGGGAGGTGGTCATAACTGACCCAGTGTCACTTCTTGTGTGGCTCAGGCATAGTATTAGCCAGCAAGCCGTCTTGCTGTCATTTGGACGACCTGACTTCAAAAATGGCGACCTAAATACTGAGGGACGGCATTTAAGTTTGATGGCAAGCTGCCCCCATTTTCTGTAAATATCTAATCTCAAATTTGCATTTTGTGGAGGTATAATAAAAAGCAGACCATTGCACAAATCATTTGGCAAACATGTTCAAGCCTGTACTACTGGACATACTCATTGCAGGGGTTAACCCAGTGCAGGGTTCAAATTATAGGAGAGTCTCAACTGAAAAGATGACAGGCTCCCCTAGAAGCCCTCAACTCACACACCCAGGGAGAGCCCAGAAAAAGGACTAGTTTCTACCTATATTACATTATTTATATGGACTCTCAGCATTGAGGATTCTTTTTAAGCAGTGGGTTGATTTTTCATGTGCTCCGCATCCACAGGCAGCTGCGTCCTGCACATGGCCACCCAAAAAACATAAGACACAATTGCTCATATGTTCTGGAAATTTCTGTCTTTTATTCGTGCCTGACATGCCCCATTGCAGAGTATATTACCCGTGTTCAGGTGACTTAACCTCACTGGCACGACGATGCAATGTGCACTGATGCACTCCAATATTTTTGTGGTTGTTTGAACCCTTTGGTCTGCTTCTTCTCTCAGAAGCGTTTTCCTAACAGGAAGTGTGGATGAAATACATCTCCACCATCGACATATAAATATTGGACAATGGGTTTCCATAAGCTCCAAAGGAAGAAAAATGGGAAGTGGCCACCACCGCCATTTTGACCGTGTCACAGGTTCCGTCAAGCCCAGACAATTCCACAAAAGGGAAGAGAGGTGGAGCTGAGGGCGGGGCTGTAAGGCTGGGATCAACTGAAGACACCCAGTCGAACTAGCTACAAGCTAACCTAAAGCTAACCCAAAGCTAACGCAGAGGTGGGAGCTAAGCTAATGGTAGCAACCTAACTACAACCGGAGTTAACTGTGCACAACACCAGAGCTTCTGAGGCAGAGATACGCCGGGCTGACTGCTGGGTAAAACCGGGTGGAACACAGAGGTCTCCCGAGAGCTCCACAAGCCGACAGCCCGCACAGCAGACAAGCGCCGCTGCAATCTGAGATGCGCAGAGCTGCCGCTGGGGAGACCCGGGTGGAAAGGTTTCCATCCCAGAGCTCCACAAGCCGTCAGCCCGCGCAGCAGACAGAAGCCGCAATCAGACAGAGATGCGCCGAGCTGCGGGGAGGGGAGAACCGGGTGGAAATCATCGGTCTCTTCCATCCATCTGATGCGGCTCTCTGTGCTTGTAAAATAATGACTGGATATTTAAATAAAATGCTTTATAGTTTACTGCATTAATTTTACATCTGTATGCTAATTCTAAATGTAAAGATTGTCTGCGTAAACCTGAACAGTTCCAACCCGGTCTTACTGTGAGACCGGGCTGACGGGTCACGCTTGTGCGTAATCATAGGCGCTTTCTGAGCTGAAGAGGATGTGAGATTCTGGGCTTCTCCTCAGATGGCTCCTGGATGTGTCGCCACATTGGAGACAGGAACAAGCACTATTCAGCCAAAGTTTCATAATCAGGGAACATTTTCTAAGTGACAAGTCTCGCTTCAGTCGGAGGAATCTTCCTGCATGCGCTCTGGTTCTGCGACGTGCTCCAAGCCCCTCTCCACATCTTCAGCTCGCTGTGCGCCGTACGTACGCGCTGACAGTGAGCTGCGCTGAGCAGTGTCCAGCTCAGATGTTGAGATGGGAATCTTTTCTTGAGTGATTTAGCTACATCTGCGATGTGCGAAACGAATAAAATGTCAGTTCGTCTGCATGCGTCGGGGTAATTCTTTCTATTCTTTCTCCGTCAAAATAAACGGTCAAATACGGGAACTGTCCGGTCAACACAAGCCCTGTTTTTAACTGTTCTGTTTTCTTGTGAAAATTGTTGCAAAGAGATATAATTTAACTTGATTAACACCAGAGCCAGGAGCACTGCACCGTTATCTCCGTCGCTGTAAATGAGGGAAAAACAAATTGATCTGATCCTTTTCTGACCTTCCCCACCTACAAAGTTTAATTACAACAATCAAACGTGACAGAGCCTGGATTTGTATTCTGAACAGTCTAAACATGTTTTTAAAAGAAACGTATGACAAAAGTGGCACCTGCTCAGTAAAACCACCAACAGGGTGAAAAATATCAAAATATTGTCGGCAGAGACGGGCTACAACTTCTGGATCCACTTTATATACATCGTTTTATTGATTATCGACTTATGAAAGATAGCTTTGACGTACACGAGCGACCGGTACTGGCTGCTGTCACCTGTTGTGAGCAGCGCTCTGCTGTCTGTAGGCCCCGCCCACAACGCCGCGGCTGCTGCTGTGTTTTCTTTACTGTGGGAAACGGGTAATAATGGCTTTTTGATGGGAACAGGTTGCCGACCCCTGCCTTAAACCCAAACTAGGTCTGTGTAGCCAATGTTACCCCGTCATCAGTACTGCTGCTCTGCGCTGCAGTCTCTAGTCCAAAGCTAACGCAGCTCGACAAAAATCTTGCAGTCACTGTTGGCCTAAACAGAATATGGTCTCAACCATATATTACTTTGTATGATTTTATTTGAGTTTTCATTCAGCACAACACATCCCAGTTTAATGTTGATAAAATGGTTGATAAAATATAAATGTTCCCACTCACAGAATCGCTGCCTTAGAGGAACAGGCCTGCAGCTATTTATAGAATCAAACCTAACTGGTAGAATGAATGTTTTTGTCTGTGTTAGATTTTAGGCTGCCCTCAGCGGCTCTATGACCTGGTCGGACCCTGTGCAGCTGAGCCTGAAACCAGGAAGCGCTCCTTCTCAAAGAGGAAATCCTACCTGGACCTGTTGAAACTGTTGGTTTGATCTTTGTGGTTATTAAGTAAAAGTTATTTATGTTTCGATTTTTAATAAATTAGACTGTGTGTGGATGCATCCGTGTGTGTGTTTTCCTGATGAGACAGAGTGATGGATGGGATGACTGAGGCTTGTATGAAGGGTGGCATCGAGGCCTGTTACTCCTCCGTTTCCTGTGCCTGTGCTCTTCTTGGAGCTCTGGATGAGCTGTCTCAGGGCCGCGGTGTCACACCTGAGCAGGTACGTTTTTGAAGTGAAGCCTGACTCCTTTTCCAGCAGAGAATTGCAGCAGATTCAAATACCATAATCCTAGAATGTTTCCTGCTGCAGGCTCAGCTCCTTCTCAGGAGAATGGACGACCTGAAGGAAGGGTCTGAGTCCACCCGGGAGTCCATGGAGATCAATGAAGCGGACTTCAGGTGGCAGAGACGCATCCTATCCTCAGAGCAGTCCCCATGGGACCACAGCTCCTCCTCCTCCAACATGGTGACCGCCAGGGCCAGTGAACGCAGCCCTGACATCAGCATCAGCATCACTACGGAAACGGGACAAACCACCTTGGACTTGGAGATGGGGGACCTGGGCCTGGGTGAGGGCCACACCACCCCAGAGGCGCTCATCCAGGACCCTTGCTTTCATTCTTCTCTCTTTGGAGGTCAGGAGGGCACCAAATGTGACATGAGCCTCCGTGATAAAGGAAGAGAGAGGGAGGAGGGGGGAGGCAGTATGAGAGAGGTTGAAGTTCAAGGAGAAAAAGTAAAAAGAGATGCAGAAAGAGGAGGAGTTGTTCCTCCTGATGTGGTACAGAGGAGTCATGCACTCATTTATCCTGACATTACCAACTTCCTGTCAGTAGAATCCAGGACGAGGTCCCATCATGGTGGCTCCCGGTACAGCGAAAGCAACTTCAGGTAGGGCTGCTGGTACCGGCTTTTTCACTGAGTTTAATGTTCGGGTATTTGACTTTAGCATCCTTTGGTGTCGGTTTTAAATAATTCCTAATGGTTTTAGTTTGACAACAAAAGACCTACTAAATTTTAAAGGTGTAGAAAACTGAAAAAACTTTTTATAAGTATAATTTTTATGAGTATAATTTGTTACTCTTGAGTATTTCATGCACATGAACATGAAAAAAGTCTCCTAGACCTATCTCCTGCATTAGCTTCTGATGAAAAATATGGTGAAACGCAGATCTACGTCACACTGTCACTAAACATTCATGGACTCACTCATCTCGTCTCACAGCGTGGAAGGCTGCTGTCGTTTTAGCATCCAGGAAACAGAAAATCGCGACATAATTGATGCAAACTGCTACTATTAGCTAAACTCCTCTAGGCTTGTGTTATTTGTCGAGATAAAACATCAATGTTGCAAAGTAAACAGTCAGTTGAAGAGTCACATGGCTGTTAGCCAATCAGAGGTGAGATGTCCAAATATCAGGAAGTAAGACTCAAACTCTTGCTGTCTGAAGCTCTCCTCTGATCTAGCGATCTTCTAGATCAGGGGTGTCCAAACCTGGTCCTGGAGGGCCAGTAACCAGCAGGTTTTGTGGTTTTTCTGCTTCAACACGCTTGATTAGCTGGTTGAATCACCTGTGCAGCAGCTCATCAGGCTCTGCAGAAGCCTGTTAATCACCTGCTGATTGAAATCAGGTGTGTTGAAGCAGGTTAAAACGAAAACGTGCTGGATACCGGCCCTCGAGGACCAGGATTGGACCCCCCTGTTCTAGATCCTGAAACAGGCACACCAGGGCTATTTGCACTGCACTGATGTGAATAGCAAATCGTTTTTGTTTAATTTTGACTCAGTCTGTTTTCATTTAGCATGGAGGAGCAGGAATTGTCTCGAACAGAGCTTGACTCATGTGATCAGTACTCCATGGCTGCTGAGAAGGATTCCGGACGCTCCGACGTGTCCGACATTGGCTCTGACAACGTCTCTCTAGTTGATGAGGAGCAGCAGACGCCTCGGGACTGCCCGGGCCACCGCTCCCTACGCACTGCCGCCCTGTCCCTCAAACTACTCCACAACCAGGAGGCCGACCAGCAAAGCGCCAGGCTGTTTATCCAATCCCTGGCCGCTCTGCTGCCCCGCCTGCTGGGACTGACTACTGCCCCTGAGGTGGACCTGGCGCTGCAGAACTTCTCCTCCAGATCCTGCTCTGGAATGCAGGCTGGTGAGATGGGGGTGGGGTGTGTGTGTGTGTGTGTGTGTGGGGGGGGGGGGGGGGGGGGGGATTTTTTGATAGCCAGCCAGGTGTGTAGCACTCAACCAGTCCACTTACCAGCTTTTACTCAATCACTGACTGCACTATCAGGTTCCATCAACCTGGTCGTTGCTCATCACTATTCATGATCAGTCCATCTGAAAGCATGAAGATGGACATAATTGCAAAGGCAGCAGAATGACCTGTAACTGTTTAGTTGCTGTTCTACAGATCTGGATTGATGCTGATATTTTATTGTTAATATCTTTTGTGTGTTTATTCTGTGTGTTTCCTCTAACTGCCCCCAAAACCGTCAAAATAGACAACCAGAACACCCCATCATGGCAAAAGAAATCAGCTAAATCATCAGCCCACTATTAGGCAACACAGAACAACATTACAAAAATAGCACAGAACTGGCAAAAGAACAACAAAAGATTACAATATTACAATTACAACGTCGTTCTAATCGCAAACAATGTTACATCCCTGTTTACAAAACCACCAACACCAAAAGCCATTGACATAGTAGTTAACAGAATTAGACGGGACAAAACTTTACACTAAAGAATACACCTCACTGCAAACAACATAGCACAACTAGTAAAGCTGGTAGCAAACTCCACATGCTTCACATACGATGGAACAAAATACACTCACCTAAAGGATTATTAGGAACACCTGTTCAAATTCCCCTTAATGTAATTATCTAATCAGCCAATCACATGGCAGTTGCTTCAGTGCATGTAGGGGTGTGATCCTCATCAAGACAATTTCCTGAACTCCAAACTGTGGGTGAAAATGCCTTGTTGATGCTAGAGGTCAGAGGAGAATGGGCCGACTGATTCAAGCTGATAGAAGAGCAACTTGGACTGAAATAACCACTCGTTACAACCGAGGAATGCATCAAAGCATTTGTGAAGCCACAACACGCACAACCTTGAGGCGGATGGGCTACAACAGCAGTAGACCCCACCGGGTACCACTCGTCTCCACTACAAATAGGAAAAAGAGGCTACCATTTGCACAAGCTCACCAAAAGTGGACAGTGTAAGACTGGAAAAATGTTGCCCGGTCTGACGAGTCGATTTCAGTTCAGACATTCAAATGGTAGAGTCAGAATTTGGTGGAAACAGAATGAGAGCATGGATCTATCATGCATTGTTACCACTGTGCAGGCTGCTGGTGGTGTAATGGTGTGGGGAATGTTTTCTTGGCACACTTTAGGCCCCTTAGTGCCAATTGGGCATCATTTAAATGCCACGGGCTACCTGAGCATTGTTTCTGACCTTGTCCATCCCTTCATGACCACCATGAACCCATCCTCTGATGGCTACTTCCAGCAGGATAATGCACCATGTCATAAAGCTCCAATCATTTCAAATTGGTTTCTTAAACATGACGATGAGTTCACTGCACTACAAAGGCCCCCACAGTCACCAGATCTCAACCCGATAGAGCATCTTTGGGATGTGGTGGAACGGGAGCTTCGTGCCCTCGATGTGCATCCCACACATCTCTATCAACCGTAAGATGCTATCCTATCAATGTGGGCCAACATTTCTAAAAAAGGCTTTCAGCACCTTGTTGAATTAATGCCACGTAGAATTAATGTAGTTCTGGAGGAGAAAGGGGGTCAAACACCGTATCAGTATGGTGTTCCTAATAATCCTTCAGATGAGTGTAGAAACAACTGGAAGGCTTCGCCATGGGTAACCAGTTATCAGCCACCATTTGCGAGTTTTTCATAGAGAACCTAGAACAAAAAGCCATAGCCACTGCCCCCCTAAAATGCAAAATAAAACGTTGGACACACTATGTGGACGACATTCTAGAAATCATACCAAAAGGACAAACATGGAACACTTGCACAATATCGACGACACAGACAACATAAATTTTCATATGAGGAAGAAATAGAAGGCAGCATAGCCTTCATGGACATTAAAATAAGCAAACAAAAAGTTGGGATCCTGAATATAAACACATACAGGAAACCAACACACACACTGACCAATATTTATTATGGACATCAAAACACCCTACTGTACATAAAATGTCAGTAATCAGAACATTATACCACCGAGCAAAGATAATAACAGAAGAACAAGACTTTAAATAATCAATCAATAAATCAATCAATACTTTATTAATCCCAGAGGGAAATTAGAGTTTCAGTACACACAATTCAGAGATCAGACATACATGGGCAAGACACATGACAAGAATTGGTGATGTCAAAAACTCTAAACACAAAATACTTCAATAAACGGGACACACGTCTTTCCTGCAAATTCAATTTCACTGGTGTTGCTAATACCTATGGTCCTTCAAGGGATGTGCTCAAAGAAGAGTTCAACATTATGAATACAATATACAGGTGCTGGCCAGTAAATTAGAATATCATCAAAAGGTTGAAAATATTTCAGTAATTCCATTCAAAACGTGAAACTTGTACATTATATTCATGCAATGCACACAGACCAATGTATTTCCAATGTTCATTACATTTAAATTTGATATTCATAAGTGACAACTAATGAAAACTCCAAATTTGGTATCTCAAAAAATTAGAATATTCTGAAAAGGCTGAATATAGAAGACACCTGCTGCCACTCTAATCAGCTGATTTACTCAAAACACCTGCAAAGGCCTTTAAAAGGTCCCTCAGTCTTGTTTTGAAGGCCCCACAATCATGGGGAAGACTTCTGACTTAACAGCTGTCCAAAAGACAATCATTGACACCTTGCACAAGGAGGGCAAGACACAAAAGGTGATTGCTAAAGAAGCTGGCTGTTCGCAGAGCTCTGTGTCCAAGCACATTAACAGACAGGCGAAGGGACGGAAAAAATGTGGTAGAAAAAAGTGTACAAGCTCTAGGGATAACCGCACCCTGCAGAGAATTGTGACGACAAACCCATTCAAAAATGTGGGGGAGATCCACAAAGAGTGGACTGCAGCTGGAGTCAGCGCTTCAAGAACCACCACGAGGAGACTCATGAAAGACATGGGATTCAGGTGTCGCATTCCGTGTGTCAAGCCACTCTTGAACAAGAAACAGCGCAAGAAGCGTCTCGCCTGGGCCAAGGACAAAAAGGACTGGACTGATGCTGAGTGGTCCAAAGTTATGTTTTCTGATGAAAGCAAGTTCTGCATTTCCTTTGGAAATCAAGGACCCAGAGTCTGGAGGAAGAGCGGAGAAGCACAGAATCCACGTTGCATGAGGTCCAGTGTAAAGTTTCCACCGTCAGTGATGGTGTGGGGTGCCATGTCATCTGTCGGTGTTGGCCCACTCTGTTTCCTGAGGTCCAGGGTCAATGCGGCCGTCTACCAGGAAGTTTTAGAGCACTTCATGCTTCCTGCTGCTGACCAACTTTATGGGGATGCAGACTTCACCTTTCAACAGGACTTGGCACCTGCACACAGTGCCAAAACCACCAGCACCTGGTTCAAGGACCATGGTATCCCTGTCCTTGATTGGCCAGCAAACTCGCCTGACCTTAACCCCATAGAAAATCTATGGGGTATTGTGAAGCGGAGGATGCAATACGCTAGACCCAACAATGCAGAGGAGCTGAAGACGACTATCAGAGCAACCTGGGCTCTCATAACACCTGAGCAGTGCCACAGACTGATCGAGTCCATGCCACGCCGCATTACTGCAGTTATTGAGGCAAAAGGAGCCCCGACTAAGTATTGAGTGCTATACATGCACATTCTTTTCATGTTCATTCTTTTCAGTTGGCCAACATTAGAGAAACAAACATTTTTTCATTGGCCTTTAGAATATTCTAATTTTCTGAGATACCAGATTTGATGTTTTCATTGGTTGTCACCTATAAATATCAAAATTAAACGTAATAAACATCGGAAATACATTGGTCTGTGTGCATTGCATGAATATAATGTACAAGTTTCACGTTTTGAATGGAATTACTGAAATATTTTCAACCTTTTGATGATATTCTAATTTACTGGCCAGCTCCTGTAGTGTTTCATTTTACAAATACCATTATAAACACAAACTTACGTCTTAAGAAACATTATTTTAATAACGAAACTGCTAAATTCTTTCCAACAGTATAGATGTGTAGTGTATTTTGTCCGAGTGGGTTTGCCGTACTTTGACGTCATCGGCATTCGAAGGACCCCGAGCCGATTTTGCACCTGAGCAGATCTTGTACCGACACCGGCACGCCAGCCTGCGCTGTGCAGCGATCATTTCGCCGTCTGCTCTATTTTTTCACGAGCCGCGGGTGAATCGCGTCAATTCTGGCAGGAAGTCAAACCTAGACATAAGAGGCAGGCCGGTAAATTTAACAAAATAATGCATTTCAAAATAAAATTCTGCAATGGTCAAATGTGTTTGTAATCAGACACTGCAGAAAAACCACACGAACACCACACACACATACACACTCATCGAACTTGTGTGCGTGTGTGACCACGTGAAAGGGTGTGGTTTTGGGTATCTTTTTTTCCGGAGCAAACAGGACAGAGAGGCAGAAAGTCTGAGGCAAGCAGTTAAGATGGATGACTTTAAATTAATTATGGAAGTTGAGAAACACAAGGAGCTGTACGACCCCCGAAAAACATGGTTATTTACGTACCCATTTCGGAAGAAACTGCTAGGATACAGCTGCAGAATTGGAGCGGGTTCCAAGAGATTCAACTGCATGGACGTAATTTTGGGGGGGGGGGGGGGGGGACATGTCCCCCCCACTTTTTCCAAAGTTAAGCTTTGACCCCTGCACTTTTTACCATCCAAAAAGAATATTACGCTATTTTAAATTGACACTGGCCGAGCTCTAGGACCAAGCGTAAAACAACCATTTGTGTTGAAGCCTGTTTCCCATTAGAACATACTGTAAAGATCCCCCCATGCCCCCCCCCCCCACACACACACACACACACACACTTCTAAAGTGAAAATTACGTCCATGCAACTGGCAGAAACAACTGGTTCATACCATAGGTTCACACGCACACACACACACGTACAAACACTCAAACGTAGAGGAAAAGAGCTGAGAAAAGGCAGAGAGGAAATGGAGGACACCAAGTGTTTAAAAGAAAAACTACAGCTGAGCCGAGGCGCGCCTCGACTGGGGCGCGTCTGATCTGAACTGAGGAGCAGCGAGCAGCGGCCGAATTTCGTGAGCGATTCGCTTCTCGGCGCTTCCGCAGCCGGTGTGTCTATATTTTTACCATCCTTCTGACAGGCAGAGATTAGTTTGAGTTCTAAGATGCAAATGTTTTTAATTCGTAAAGTTTTGTTTCTCAGGTGGGATCCATTCTCCTGGTTTTGAAACGAGCAACTCTCTGAGCTGCCAGTCTCTGATGAACGCCGACGGGCTCTACCTGGTGTCGTACTACTCTCTACTGCTCAGCCTGAAGCTGTACTACTCTGACTACTTCAGATGCAGAGAGCTTCCCCCGGGCCTCGGCCTGGTGAGGGGCCTGTAAACACCTCACGCCTTTCAGTCACTTGAGCTCAGCTGAAAGGATTGTGTTGGTCTTGTGCAGAAGGAGTTTGTGCATGTGATCCAGAGCAGCGGCGTGCTGGTGGTCCTGTCTCAGGCCTGGATTGAGGAGCTGTACCAGCAGGTGTTGGAACGGAACCTGCTGGCCGAAGCTGGGTACTGGGGCTCTCCAGAGGACCGGACCCTTCCACTCATCACCATGCTGACAGGTCAGAACCGTCCTCTGCAAACTGAAACACTTTGAGCACAAGCTGAAAACCAAAAATTAAGAAAATGAGAATTACGATGTTTTTATGTTTGAATTGGAAACAAAAAAAGATTTTTTTTATTTAGGTCTTATTCAGAGTGTTTTTACTGAACACCTCACCAAACTCAGTAGATGGAACAAAGTTTGTTTTAGCGATCCCTCCTTTACCCACCTGTTGCACCAGTACAGTCACACATTAGATAAGCTGTTAATCAAACATCAGAGGAGAGAAATTGTGTGTGTGTGTGTGTGTGTGTGTGTGTGTGTGTGTGTGTGTGTGTGTGTGTGTGTGTGTGTGTGTGTGTGTGTGTGTGTGTGTGTGTGTGTGTGTGTGTGTGTGTGTGTGTGTGTGTGTGTGTGTGTGTGTGTGAAAACAAAACATTGAGATGATTTTATTCCCCATAACATTTGAGGAAATGATGAATCATTTAAATGACCCCAAATACATGGCCGAACAAAAAAGACCAAAGATTTTTTTTTTCCACAGAACCATCTCACTAAGAGCTCATCAAGTCCAGATTCTGTAGAAATGTTCTGGATTAACTATACAGAATGTATTATCAGATGTTTTTCTCCTCTGTTTCTTCCTTCAGAAATTGACGGGCTGGGCAGCAGCACAATCGGAGGTCAGCTGATCAGAAGGCCATCCAGCCAATCAGCACTCAGCAGTGAGAAGTCAAGCCGTGATGCCATGGCAGCAGGTCAGAACGCATCGCAGAGACCTGCTTATCATGTTGTGGGTGTGCAGCCAGTCATATGTCTGTCTGCTGCTGCAGATCGATTAAGTCCCAGATTGTCTTTCTCTCCACAGAGAGACTCTCGTGTGGAGCTAGTGTTTCGATTTGTGCGTGTGCACCACATGATCTATAACTTGTGTTTACCTTTTGTGTGAAACGTCAGCTCCTACACCTACAAGTATGCATGCAAGAATCCCCTCATTCACACTGACAAAACCATACTTTGTGTCTGCCAGAGGATTAGTGCATGTGTAATTAATGAATTTCTAAGTATTTCTTGTACATATGGTTTATGATCAGTGAACCGCATTTTACTTTTAATTTTGTGTTCTTCTCTGCTCCTGTTGTGAATCTGCTTTGCTGCATGAGATGTCCAAGCTGCAGCTGTTCTGTGGTATCCTGTCATGTATCCGGTCCATAATAGTGTGTTTATATTGTTTTTTTCTATTTGAGACTTTCTAACACGGACAAATTTGTCACTCATTCTCCTCCACCTCTTCATGTCCTCACCACCTCTAAACCCATGTTTCCCGTAATTTCCGTCCACAAATAAAATGCTTATCTTTTTACTCCTCCAGTCACGGGGAATTAAACGTTCATATTTTTAGACTTTTTCTGCGGGGTATTCTTTAAGCTTCACCGTGTCTGCCGCTAGATATCCTCGGCTCTCTTTATGTTTTTGAGGTTGCAATGGTGGCGCTGTAGACAAGAGCGGCATCCCGACCAATCACAAGCTTGTGTTCTCTGTCTTGTTGAATGGATGTTTAGAAAAGAGAGCTCGACTCCGTCCGTCCTTGCGAGCCTGTCGGAGAGCCCTCGAAAGTATAATGGCATTGCGTGTGTCCATCCTGACGCAGAGAAGTTTAAATTAGACTTCACAGTGACTCCTAAATACTTGAATCCAGAGGTGCTAAGCTTAAAAGGGGTATCAGATTGTTTAATTGCAATACCTAATGGATTTATTGGGAAACATTTGCTCCTAGAGGGATTCATCTTGTAGCCAGATAAAGAGCCAAATCTTTAAACCAAAGACACCATCAGTGGTACACAGGACAGGGGATCAGAAACATACAAAAGCAGGTCATCCACGTATAGGGAAAGTTTTATTTCAAGGTTTGATCAAAAAATACCACTAAAATGAGAAAGGGACTTTAAGACCACCAATAGGGGTTCAATGACAATAGCAAAAAGTAAAGGGGACAATGGACAACCTTGACTTGTGCCATGTGACAATGTGAAATAGGTGGCGAAAACACCATTCATGCACACACTGGCCTGGGATGACTCATACAACATTCGGATGCATAAAATAAATTTTCTCACTAAGGTTGCACTTTTGATTGAGAGGACTGAGCCTGCGCTGACGTTCAATCATCGGACACACGGCAGCGTTTGAAGCAGATGGCAGCTCGTTAACCAAATTCCACAAACAATTAAGATGCATTTTCGCCTAATTTATTCACTGGCAAAAAATTAATAAATCTGGTAAATATAACACACTCAACCTGGAGGTAAGTGGAGAAAATTTAGAAAGTTTGCAAACATATGTTGACAAAGTTTTTGAGTTTTTTGTCATGGGACCGAAGAAATCAGCAGCTGAGACGGAAACACCTGGGACCAAGAGGAGCCGTCCCCTGGACTCGCCCGAAGCCTCATCTCCTCGTAAGGATGTCTTAGATTTACTAGAATCCATAGATAAACGGCTGCTGGGATTTGAGGGACAACTCCAGCTGCTAGAGGTGCTTCACAAGGAGTTCCAGGACCTCCGAACATCTCTGGAGTTTAGCCAGGAGCAGGTGGAGCGACTCGCGGCAGAGAACGCGTCTCTGCGGGAATCGGTTTCCTCCTTGACTGCAGGATTAGATTGGATCTCCCAGGACAACAAAGCTCTAAAGGAGACGGTTCTGTATCTCCAGGCACACAGCATGAGAGACAACCTGGTGTTTGCAGGCCTTCCAGAGCAGACCGGAGGAGAAGCAGAGGATTGCGAACAAACCATCAAGAACTTTCTCCACACCCACATTAAGATACCTGAGGAAACAGTTAAAAGCATCACCTTTCATCGGGTACATCACCTTGGAGCCAGGAGAACAGACAGCAGAAGACCTCGCCCCATCGTGGCTAAATTTGAGCATTTCAAGCAGAAAGATCTTGTTAAAAGCCGCGGGAAAGAGCTTAAAGGTAAAGATTACAGCGTGAATGATCAGTTTCCCAAGGAAATTCTGGATCGCCATCAAGTTCTCTTCCTGCTGCGCAAGAAGTTCATCCAGGATGGGAAGCGGGCTGTGATCTCCATAGATAAACTGTTTGTGGATAGTAAGATCTACAAAGAACGAGGAGTCACAGACTGGCTTTATTAGACAAACATCAGGTACAACTTTATTATTATTAACAGCATTCACTGGGTTTGAACACGTCAGGATTTATTAGCTGCTAGATCCGTGTTTAGATATGTTCACCTGTTCCCTCACCACCTCCCACCCACAACAATTTTTCTTTTCTTTTTTTTTTTTCTTTTTCTTAACCTTTATAATTCCTTTCTTTCCCTATTTTATCTGCTTCTGGATCTTTACATCTGCATGGCACAATTAGCTTTTTTTTCTCTACACTGCAGCAACACACACACAACGTGCGCGCGCACACACGCACACAACGTGCATGCGCACACAGGCACACACACACAAACACATATAGAATCCATACGCACAGTCACTCAAAATAAGTAGCCTAAGGCATTTCATTGCATCAAAACACACTTGGGCTTGTCTTATTATTACTATTATTATTTATACTTTATCATTATCAGCATTAATATTGTAAAAATATCATCAGTATTTTTAATATTGCTACTATTATTTATTATTAATATTGCAAATGATAATAATGATTATAATGATACCCTTATTATTTATTCTCTATTATTTACTATCAGATTAATGTATGTGTTTAATTACTTATTTTATCTCATACACATGAAGGCATCATATTCTAGCTACTCACACACACATTTATAGGTGCACTAAGGTTTTTCTCATGGAAAGTACATGGAGCTGGCTCCAGAGAGAAGAGATTACAACTTTTTGATCAGATAAAAAGAGTGTGGGAACGAGCCCGACTTACTGCCGGCAATGCGGACCAAGCTCTGACACCGGTCATACAGGAACCTAACAGCTCGTATCAGAGGGCCTGGTACCCCATACTCCCGGAGTACCCCCCCCCCACAGGGCCCCCTGAGGGACGTGGTCAAACGCCTTTTCCAAATCTACAAACCACATGTAGACTGATTGGGCAAATTCCCCCACACCCTCCAGGATCCCCCTAAGGGTATAGAGCTGGTCCAGTGTTCCACAGCCAGGACGAAAACCACATTGCTCCTCCTGAATCTGAGGTTCAACAATCTGATGGACCCTCCTCTCCAGAACCCTTGAATAGACCTTATCAGCAAGGCTCAGAAGTGTGGTCCCCCTGTAGTTGGAGCACACCCTGCGGTCCCCCTTTTTAAATAAGGGGACCACCACCCCGGTCTGCCAGTCCAGTGGGACTGCCCCCGATGTCCATGCGATATTGCAGAGCTGTGTCAGCCAACACAGCCCCACAACATCCAGAGCCTTGAGGAACTCCGGGCGGATCTCATCCACCCCTGGAGCCTTGCCATGGAGGAGCTTTTTAACCACCTCAGTGATCTCAGCACCAGAGATTTGAGAGGCCAACCCAAAGTCCCCAGACTCTGCTTCCTCACTGGAAGACGTGTC